>NW_027467737.1:632500-640000 GCF_046742065.1 Oratosquilla oratoria
TCTGTTAGTTTGGTAATGCTGCCGCTCATATGAACTCATATTGCTTTGCCAATTTCCGTGGGAGTTGTAAAAGAACGCGTGACCTTGGTCATAACCTGGGAAATTATTCCAATACTGATTTTGACATCTGTTAGTTTGGTAATGCTGCCGCTCATATGAACTGGTATTGCTTTGCCAATTTCCGTGGGAGTTGTAAAAGAAGGCGCGGTTGTCATAACCCGTCTTTGCCTTAATGTTGTTCCTTCCCTTGGCATTTTGTGTCTCCCTTGCCTTCGGTGCTTGCCTTTGGTGGCTTTCAGGATAAAAGCTTTCATAATGGCATTGGCGGCGTGAACGATCATGTCTTGTTCGACAATCGTTTCTGTTTGTATTTTCAACTTGGTCTCTGTGACCGCGAGTTGGAGCCTCCCGATTGTGCTGATGTCCGCCTGTGTGAGTGTTTGTTGCCGAAGAAGATTGCCCCATTTTCCTTTTGGCCATTTTGTTGAGCGAGGTCTTCGATATCGCCTGTTTGCCAGCTTGCTCTCGCATGACTTCGGCGAGATGGATCTTGTACCTCAAGGCTCTTTGTTGCTTTCGAGAAGGTTCGGCGGACTGAAGAGGAACTTGTGTTGGTACTTTCGGTGGCGAAGGTTCTTGTGTCTGAGGACTTTCGGGTGCGAGATCGCGGGTTTCTTCGATCTCTTTGTTTCCCTTATGTTCCTCACACGTTTGTGGGAGCTCATTAGAGTCTTCATCGGACACAGAAGGAGGAACGTCATTTTGACAAGCGATGCAGTCGTCTTCACGAACGTCTTCATTCCCATTCGTTACTTGGCTGTCATCGCAAACGAGCATGTGAGTCTCGTTAACCTCGTCGTTGAAATCTGTGACTTGTGGTTCCTGAGTGATTCCCACAATGGAAGTCTGCTCCAGAGAGGAAGAATCTTCGTTGGTGCTCAAAGTCCTCTCTTGGACTTCGGGAGCTTCTTCTTGCTGGCCGGACACGGACTGGAGCTCCCCTTGCTCCGAAAGGTCTTCCTCTTCAGTCGCTACTGAAGCCGTGTGCTCGTTGGCTCCACAGGAGCACAGGCTTCGCCATGCATTCAGGCATCTTTTGAATGCCGCTCGGAGGGCCTTGCCGAGGGCGGGAACAACGCGGGTGTTCATTATCGTGCGCTCGAGAGGATCCTCCGGACGTTCTTCTTTTGTTTAAGAAAACTGCCGCCTCCTTCATTCTGACATGGTGTTCGTGTCAGTTTGTGAGAAGTGATTATAAAATACGTGCATCAGCATAGAACCCGCGGTTGTAATTTTGGTGGGAAAAGATGTTCTGTTTTGGTCTACAATATAGAGCTGTAGACCATTAATGACCAGAAAGAGGAGAAGACGGGCTTTCGTGATTTAATCTCAGTCCTGTAAAATTACAACAAAGACATTTGTGCATGTATATCATATACGTATATACATATATACGCATATACACCTACAAATATTCACTTTCGCATATATACATATGTACATATATACGCATATATATATTTACGCATATACGCACATGCACACGCATATGCACGCATACGTATATACACATACGCATATACATATATACGCATATACATATAAACATATATACGCATATACATATATACACATACGCATATACATATATACGCATATACATATACGCATATACATATACACGCATATACATATATACGCATATACATATATACGCATATACATATATACGCATATACATATATACACATACATATATACGCATACATATATACGTATATTCATATATACGCATACATATATACGTATATTCATATACGCATACATATATGCATATATGCAAAGAAATCACAAAACACACGTGATGAACTATTTTTGCAGAAACCACTGGGAAATTGAAAAAACAGATACTGAACGTTTTTGTCTATTAAGACATTTTCAAAGGTACAGAAAAGCAATACAGAAAGAAACAATATATACATGAGAAGACAGAGGATATTCGGAAAGGTCCCATGTTACATATTATCAGACACAATTTTGTCAATAATAAAATTGTCCAATTTAAATATACCCACCAAGTTCATGTTATTTCCAAACTTTCTTTTTATGAAACAAGATTCAATAATCTTTCTTTCTATAGTATTATTACAAGAAGTAATTATTTTAGAATTTCCCTAGTCAATATTATGACCATAATCCCTTTGGTGGACACTTGCCCCGTTCTAATACTATATTCGGAAAGGCCCCATGTTCATATTATGACACACAATTTTGTCAGTAATAAGATTGTCCAATTTAAATAAACCCAAACCAAGTTCCTGTTATTTCCAAAATTTCTTTTTATGAAACAAGATTCAATAATATATCTTTTTATAATATTATTACAAGAAGTGATTATCTTAGAATTTCCCCAGTCAATATTATGACCATAAACCATTTATGTTGGCCTATTCTTTTATCTAAACTTTTGCCTGTTCAGCCTATATAAATGAAATCAGTTTTTACATGGTATGTTATAAATACAACCTTCTTTACTTCTTGGACAAATTTTAATTAATAGGCTTTTAATGTTATTATTGTTTTTAAATACTATCTGGATGCCAAATTTAAAAAAAAAATGCTAGAAAGATTGATTAAATTTTGGTGGTATACGCATATACATTAATACGCATATACATATATGCGTATACTTATGTGCGCATATACATATGTACGCATATACATTTACGTATATACATACGCATATACATAAATACATACACGCATATACAGTACATATACGCATATACATATACACGCATATACATATTTACATATATACGCATATACATATATACGCATACATATACATTTATACGTATACGCATGTATACATATGTACATATACATATATACGCATATACATATACGCTTATACATATATACGCATATACATATACGCATATATATACATATACGCATCTATATATATATACATACGCATACATATAAATATACGCATATATAAATACACATACGCATATACTAATACGCATACACACGTACGAATATTCACATATACATATATACGCATATGCATATATACATGTAAATATATACGCATATCCATATATACGCATATAGATATATACGGATATACATATATACGCATATACATATAGGCATATACATATTTCCGCATATACGCACATACACGTACATACATGCACACGCATATACACGCATATACAGATACGCATATATATACGCATATACATATATACACATACGCATATACATATATACATTTACGCATATGCATATACATTTATAATATACCCATATACATATATTTGCATTTACATATACGGATATACATATATACGCATATATATATACACGCATATACATATACGCATATAATATCTACATATATATGCATATACGTGCATACACACATACGCATATGCACACGCATATACACACAGGCATATACATATGTATATATGCATATACACATTCGCATATACATTTTTGCATATACACATATTCGCATATACACATACGCATATACACATTCGCATATGCACATACGCATACACACATACGCATATACACGCGCATATAGACATACGCATATGCACACACATATCCACATACGCATATACATATATGCGCATATGTATATACGTATATACGATATACATATACGCACACATACGCATATATATACGCATATACATATGTACGCATATGCATACATATACTCATATACGTACGCATATATATACATTTATAGATATATACATATATACTCATATACACATACGCTTATACATATATACGCATATGCATGTACGCATATACATATATACGCATACATACATTTATACATATACATATATACGACTACATAAATATACGTATACATTTATACATACGCATATACATATATATACGCATACATTTATACATACGCATACACTTGTACGCATATATATATATATATATATATATATATATATGCGCTTATACGAATATACATATACGCGTATACATACACATATATACATATACATTTATACATATACATTCATACATATACATGTACGCAAATACATATATACATATCCGCATACATATATATGCATATACATATATGCGCATATCATATATACATACGAATATACATATATACGCATACATATATACCGATATACATACCTATATACGCATTTACGCATACGGATTTATGCACATACACGCACAGGCATACACACGCATGTACACACATACGCATATACACACATACGCATATACACACATACGCATATACACGCACACGTATATACACGCACATATACACACACGCATATATACACACACGCATATATACACCCAAGCATATATACACACACGCATATACACACACACGCATATACACACATACGCATATACACGCATTCGCATATACACATTCACATATACACTTTTGCATATGCACATACGCATATACATATACGCATATGCATATATACGCATACATATACATATATACGCATATACATACATATATACGCATATATACATATATATATACGCATATATACATATATACACACGCATATACATATAAACGCATATACATATATACATATAAACGCATATACAAATTCGCATATACATATATACATATATGCATATACATATACGCATATATATATAGGCATATACATATATAGGTATATATATATATATAATATATATATATATATATATATATACGCATCCGCATGTAAGCATATACGCACATACACGCACACGCATATACACACACGCATATACACACATACGCACATACATACGCATATACATACATGTATACGCATACATATATACGCAAATATATACATATACGCATATACATATATACCTATATAACATACGTATATACATATATGCATATATATACATATACGCATATACTCATACATATATACGCATATATATATATGCATATATATACACATGCATATACACGCATACATATACATATACGCATACATATATACATACAGTATATACGCATATACATGTATACGCATATACATACATATATACGCATATACATGTACCTATATACATATATACGCGTATACATACGCATACATATACGCATATATATACATATACGCATATACATACGCATATACACATACATATATACGCATATACAAATATACATATACACATATATATACGTATATACACATACGCATATACATATATTCATACATATACGCATATATATACGCACATGCATATATACATACATATATGCATATGCATATATACATACACATATACATATATACGCATATCCATATATACATACAAATACACATACATACACATATACACATACATACACACATACACATACATACACATATACACACATACACATACATACACACATATACATACATATACATACACACACATACATACACATACATACACACACATACATACACATACACACATACACATATATACACACACATATATACACACACATATATACACACATACACATACATACACACATACACATACACACATACACATACACACACACATACAACACACATGCACATACATACACAGACATACACATACGCACATACATATATATATACACACATACATACACACATACACATACATAATCATACACACATACATACACATACACTCACATACACATACACACATACACACATATTTACACCTACACACATACACATACATACACATACGCACATACATACACCTACACACATACATACAAATACACACATACATACAAACACACACATACACATGTACACACACATATGCACATACATACACATACACACACATACATACACACACACATACATACCCACACACATACATACACACATACACATACATAGACATACACACATACATAGACATACACACATACATAGACATACAGACATACATACTCATATACACACACACATACATAGACATACAGACATACATACTCATATACACACACACATAAACACATACGCATAAACACATACACATCCACATACATACGTACACATACACATATATACACACATAGAACTACACACATACAAATACACACATACATACACATACATACACACACACACATACACATACATACACACACGCATACACACACACACACACACACATACAAATGTATATACATACACATACACATGCATACATATACATATATACACGCACATATTCATAGATACACATATACATACACATACACATATACATGCATATGCATACATATGCATACACACAAGCACACATATACATATTACATTTGCATACGGTGAGTGTCGTGTGAGCTCTGCTAGTGTTCGTGTTGGCCTCGCCCGGTATTGCTAACAAGTGGAACATCTGAATGTTCAAACTCGGATTCATTTGCTTGATGGATACGGCTTCTGGAATGGGGAGGCGGTGTATATCTTGGCATGTTAAGTCCATGTTCTTGTTTCTCAGCTTGTGTGTATATTTGTGTGTGTGTGCTCTTGTGAAATATCGACTGTATCCCCATCAGCCAAAATTTACTTTAAATCAATTTATGATTTTTTCATTGAGCCCTTTCTTCATCCAAGCTAATCTAGATGTATCTATACAAAAGTTACATATATTCGTATCCTTCAAGCACCTCTTCTCTTCTCTGCATTATTACAATGTCTCCTTGTTCTTCCTCCGTCTCATCATAAGAGATTTTCTTAATTTCTTTTTCGATTTTGTTCATTCCTTCCATAGCCCTGAACACAACCAATGTGTTATATTTTTACTAATGAGGGCAAAACCCAAGTTTTGAATATTTTTATAAACAATCAATCAGTTAGCCTAAGGACCTTTTTTCGGGACCACTCCACTACTGCATACTAATGTGGGGGCTTTGAGATTTTTTTCTCCAAATCCAAGTAGTGAAGTGTCATTCTTGTTAAACAATTTGTATCTCGCCATCTTGTTACATTTTATTGGAAGGAAATTACCTGATACCCATACTCCCCCCCCCCCTCTCTCTCTCTCTCTCTCTCTCTCCTATGTGATTAGTGTGGTGGTGACAATGTCGGTGGTGTGGTGATGGTGGTGGTATTCCCCATCGAGTAATTCAATGATAGCATCTATGTACTTTTAACTTGTGTATATATACATATATATATATAATGTAAGCGGAGTAGGAAACACAGGAGTCTTAGTCTTGAGTTTATTTCTGACTAGTTTTTCAAAGGGAAAGGTTTACAAACGGGCTGTGGGTATTATATACATGGGGTGGACCTCACCACCTCCCCGAGTTACCAAAGTTGGTGACGAGTGTGAACATTACAAGCAATGATGAAATTTTACAATTAAATATGATGATAACACTAATAACAAAGAAGTTATTAATAGTAATTGTAACAATAATAATAACAA
>NW_027467737.1:642500-712500 GCF_046742065.1 Oratosquilla oratoria
TGCCAATTTCCGTGGGAGTTGTAAAAGAAGGCGCGGTTGTCGTAACCCGTTTTTGCCCTGATGTTGTTCCTTCCCTTGGCATTTTGTGTCTCCCTTGCCTTCGGTGCTTGCCTTTGGTGGCTTTCAGGATAAGGGCCATATTGGCATTGGCGGCGTGAACGATCCTGCCCTGTTCGACAGTCGTTTCTGTTTGTATTTCCAACTTGGTCTCTGTGACCGCCAGTTCGAGTCTCCCGATTGCGTTGATGTCTGCCTCTGTGTGTGTTTGTTGCCGAAGAAGATTGCGCCATTTTCCTTTTGGCCATTTTGTTGAGCGAGGTCTTCGATATCGGCTCTTTGCCAGCATGCTCTCGCATGACTTCGGCGAGATGGATCTTGTACCTCAAGGCTCTTCGTTGTTTGCGAGAAGGTTCGGCGGACTGAAGAGGACCTTGTGTTGGTACTTTCAGTGGCGAAGGTTCTCGTGTCTGAGGACTTTCGGGTGCGAGATCGCGGGTTTGTTCGATCTCTTTGTTTCCCTTATGTTCCTCACACGTTTGTGGGAGCTCATTAGAGTCTCCATCGGACACAGAAGGAGGAACGTCATTTTCACAAGCGATGCAGTCGTTTTCAGTAACGTCTTCATTCCCATTCGTTACTTGGCTGTCATCGCAAACGAGAATTCGAGTCTCGTTAAGCTCGTCGTTGTGATGTGTGACTTCTCGTTCCTTAGTGCTTCCCACAATGGAAGTCTGCTGTGGGGAGGAAGAGTCTTCGTTGGTGCGCGAAGTGCTCTCTTCGACTTCGGGAGTTTGTTCTTGCTGGCCGGACTCAGACTGGAGCTCCTCCTCCTCCCGAAGCTCTTCCTCTTCAGTCGCTTCTGAAGCCGTGTGCTCGGTGGCTCCACAGGAGCACAGGCTTCGCCATGCATTCAGGCATCTCTTCATTGCCGCTCGGAGGGCCTTGGCGAGGGCGGGAACGACGCAGTTGTTCATTTTCGGGCGTTCGAGAGGATCCTCCGGACGTTCTTCTTTTGTTTAAGAAAACTGGCGCTTCCTTCATTCTGCCAAGGTGTTCGTGTCAGTTTGCGACAAATTATTAAAAAAAATACGTGTTCTGTTTTGGTCTACAATATAGAGCTGTAGACTATTAATGACCAGGAAGAGAAGACGGGCTTTCGTGATTTAATCTCAGTTCTGTAAAATCACAACAAAGACATTTGTGCATGTAAATATCATTGTGGTCGTCTGCAAAAAATATCACATGTATGCACATTAACCTATCATATACGCATATACATATATACGCATATACACATACGAATATTCACATTCGCATATATACATATGTACATATATACGCGTACACATATATACGCATACACATATATACGCATATACATATACATATATACGCATATACATACATACGCATATATATACGCATATACATATATACGCATATACATATACACATACATATATACGCATACATATAATCATATATGCAAAGAAATCACAAAACACACGTGATGAGCTATTTTTCCAAAAACCACTGGGAAATTGAAAAAAACAGATACCGAATGTTTTCGTCTATTAAGACATTTTTAAAGGTACAGAAAAGTAATACAGAAAGAAACAATATATATATATGAGAAGACAAAGAATATTCGGAAAGGTCCCATGTTCATATTATCACACACAATTTTGTCAGTAATAAGATTGTCCAATTTAAATAAACCCAAACCAAGTTCATGTTATTTCCAAAATTTCTTTTTATGAAACAAGATTCAATAATATATCTTTTTATAATATTATTACAAGAAGTGATTATCTTAGAATTTCCCCAGTCAATATTATGACCATAATCCTTTTGGTGGACAAATAATGCACTGGACACTTCCCCGTTCTAACACTATATTTATGTTGGCCTATTCTTTTATCTAAACTTTTGCCTGTTTAGCCTATATAAATGAAATCAGTTTTTACATGGTATGTTATAAATACAACCTTCTTTACTTCTTGGACAAATTTTAATTAACAGCCTTTTAATATTATTATTGTTTTTAGATACTATCTGGATACCAAATTTTTCAAAAATGCTAGAAAGATTGATTAAATTTTGGTGGTATACGCATATACATTTATACGCATATACATATATGCGTATACTTATGTACGCATATACATATGTACGCATATACATTTACGTATATACATACGCATATACATAAATACATACACGCATATACAGTACATATACGCATATACATATAACGCATATACATATTTACATATATACGCATATACATATATACGCATACATATACATTTCTACATATACGCATATATATATATGCATGTACATATATACATATATACGCATATACATATACGCTTATACATATATACGCATATACATATACGCATATATATACATATACGCATCTACATATATACATACGCATACATATAAATATACACATATATAAATACACATACGCATATACTAATACGCATACACACGTACGAATATTCACATATACATATATACGCATATGCATATATACATATGTAAATATATACGCATATGCATATATACGCATCCTAATATACCGTCCTAATATTCTTTCATCAACCCTATCTCCCAAATCCTTTTTCACCCCTGTTCTCTTCCTCACCTCCTCATTTCTCTCTCTATCCAGCCTAGTAACCCCCACCATACTTCTCAGACACCTCATCTCAAACACATTCAAACTCCTTCTCTCTTCTTCTCTTATGTTCCACGTTTCTGCCCCATACAGTGCTGTTGGCACAATCGCTCCTTCATACAGTCTCCTCTTCGCATCCATTCCCAAATGTCTATTCCTCATTACACTCTTTAATCCACCAAGGCATTTACTCGCTTCTCTCAATCTACATTCTACCTCCACCTTCACTCCACCTTTTCTTGCTACACTTGCACCCAAGTATCTAAAACTATCCACTTCCTCCAGTCGCTCTCCCTTAATGTTCACTTCCAGTCTACTGCCACGTTCACCCCTTGTACATCTCATCACCTTACTTTTACCCACATTTATCTTTAGCTTTCTTCTATCACATACTCTCCCAAACTCTGCCACCAGCTTCCTCAATCCCTCCTCTGACCCTGCCACAAGCGCAGTGTCGTCCGCAAACAACAGCTGGCTCACCTCCCACTTTTCTCCATTTTCTTTAACCATCTCCAATCCCTGACCCACTACCCTAGCATTCACCTCTCGCACCACCCCATCCATGTATAAGTTGAAATATATATATATATATATATATATATATATATATTTATATGATATACATATATATATATATGTATATATATAATATATGTATATCTATATATATATATGTATATATATATATGTATATCTATATACATATATATATATGTATATATATATGTATATCTATATATATATGTATATCTATATATATATATGTATATCTATATATATATGTATATCTATATATATATGTATATATATATATATACACTACATATATTATATATACATATATATATATATATATATATATATATTGTTGAAACATTCTGATAAGTTGACGTAAGCGGAGTAGGAAACACAGGAGTCTTAGTCTTGAGTTTATTCCTGACTAGTTTCGCAGGTATCCTTTTTCAAAGCATACCTGCGAAACAATTCCGGAATAAACTCAAGACTAAGACTCCTGTGTTTCCTACTCCGCTTACGTATATATATATACACACACATATATATACATATATATATATATACACATATATATATATACACACATATATATATATATATATATATATATATATATATATATATATATATATATATATATATATTGTTATGCCAGGATTTCCCAGGGGACGATGATCCCCGAGTATTCTAATTGAGGGCCCCAATATGGCGTAACAAAGTCCGGATTATGAGAGAGGACTTGGGCCCTCAAGCTCTGTGTAATTACCAATCAACTGTTTCTTAAGAACATTCTACTATATTGTTTCAAATAAAGAGCCTAGATTTGCTTGTGTCAAGGAACCCATTAGTGGTAGTGCCAGTGACACCTCATCTCAAACACATTCAAACTCCTTCTCTCTTCTTCTCTTATGTTCCATGTTTCTGCCCCATACAGTGCTGTTGGCACAATCACTCCTTCATACAGTCTCCTCTTAGCATCCATTCCCAAATGTCTATTCCTCATTACACTCTTTAATCCACCAAGGCATTTACTCGCTTCTCTCAATCTACACTCTACCTCCACCTTCTCTCCACCTTTTCCTGCCACATTTGCACCCAAGTATCTAAAACTATCCATTTCTCCAGTCTCTCTCCCTTAATGCTCACTTCCAGTCTACTGCCACTTTCACCCCCTGTACATCTCATAACCTTACTTTTACCCACATTTACCTTTAGCTTTCTTCTATCACATACTCTCCCAAACTCTGCCACCAACTTCCTCAATCCCTCCTCCGATCCTGCCACATGCGCAGTGTCGTCCGCAAACAACAGCTGGCTCACCTCCCACTTTTCTCCATTTTCTTTAACCATCTCCAATCCCTGACCCACTACCCTTGCATTTACATCTCACACCACCCCATCCATGTATAAGTTGAACAGCCAGGGCGACATAACGCATCCTTGACGAAGTCCCACCTTTACCTCGAACCACTCACTCTCTCCATTTCTAATCCTGACACAAGCTCTACTACTCTCATAAAAACTCTTGATAGCTCCCAGAAGCTTTCCTCCTATCCCGTATATCTGCATAACCTCCCGCAGTGCCTTTCTGTCTACCCTATCATAAGCCTTTTCCAGATCCATAAAGGCCCAAAAAACATCCTTCCCCTTTCCTATAGCTTTCTCACATATCTGTCTTACCACAAAGATCTGATCTACACAACCTCTACCTGTCCTAAATCCACACTGTTCCTCACCAATTACTCCTTCTGTTCCTCTCCTAATCCTCTCAATCAAGATCCTCCCATATGTCTTCCCTACTACACTTAACAAGCTAATCCCTCTGAAACTACTACATTCACACTTGTCCCCTTTTCCCTTGTAAAGAGGAACTATACAGGCACTCCTCAAGTCCTCCGGCACTCTACCCTCTCTCCAGCAAACATTAAATAACCTCACCAACCAGTCCACCATCACTGTACCTCCCTTTTTCAGACATTCTGCATGGCATCCATCCAGACCAGGTGCCTTACCTGCTTTCATCATCTTAACAACTGCCTTCACCTCATCCTTCCTTATTTCTCCTCCATTCTCCTCACTCTCATTTTCTTTGCATTTCCCACTGCAGCTATCTTTCCCTCCCTATCCTCCTTCACATTAAGCAACTCCCTAAAATATTCTGCCCATCTTCCTCTTACTGCCTTCTCTTCCATTATCATCTCTCCATCTGCACCTTTTACCTTTTCTTCTCTACTTGATTCGCCTACTCTTCCTCTCTTAATTTTTTTTCCAAAACATCTTTTTATTACTTTCAAAATTTTCTGTCATACTCTTACCCCATTTCACATCTGCTCTCCTCTTTGCCTCCTTTACATTTTGCTTTATTTCTCTTTTCTTTTCTTTGTACCTCTCATATGACTCCCCCGTCCAATTTTCTAATCAATCTGTGAAAGCTCGCTTCTTCTCTTCTACAACCTCCTTTGTTTCCTCATCCCACCATTCACTACCCTTTCTTCTATTTCCCCCTATCCTTCTTGTTCCACACACTATCCTTGCACACTTTATGACTACCTCCTTATACCATCCCCATTCCTCCTCCACACCCAGCTCTACTCTATCCTTCACTCCCTCCCACTCCTCCTTCAGCTTCTTTTCGTACTCCTTTTCCTTTTCATTCAAAGAGTTCACTCTAAGAACTTCCCTACCTTTTGTCCCTTTCCTCTTTCTCCATCTATCCTCCACTCTCAACTTACCTCCCACCAAAAAATGATCTGATATTCCCCCACCCTCTCCCCTTAGCATATGTACATCCTTAACTCTCCCTATCATAACCCTATTTACCACTACATAATCCATTAGCACTCTATCTACCACCCTTATATATACACACACACACACACACACACATATATATATATATAATATATATAATATACTACATATATGTATATATATATATATATATGCATATATATATGTAAATGTATATATATATATATATATATATATATATATATATATGTTGAGACATTCTGACAGGTTGATGTAAGCGGAATAGGAAACACAGGAGTCTTAGTCTTGCGCTTATTCCTGACTAGTTTCGCAGGTATGCTTTTTCAAAGGAATATGTGTACAAACGGGCTGTGGGCATTATATACATGTCTGATTTTAATGGCTTTCCGTAGGGACGTCACTACGGAAAGCCATTAAAATCAGACAGAGGAAAGGAAGTGAAGAGTGGACAAATTTACGATACCTTGTGGTTCCTAACGCTGGCCTCTCTCACATGCTTTCCAAAACGTTGAGACAGACAGGACTCATCATAGTAAATGACACAGGGAAGAAAATAGGACACTTGACCACCAACAGAACCAAGACGAACCGTGACAATAGCATCGTTTACAAAATTCCCTGCAAAGGATGTGACTGTGCATACTACGGAGAGACATACAGAGGACTTAACAACAGACTCAGGGAACACAAAGCGGACATTAGACACCACCGAGAAACCAACGCTCTAGTTAACCACATTGACACAGAGGGACATTTGCCTAACTGGGAGGGTTCCACCATTCTAGCTAAAGGACTACACAAGAAACAACGGAATATAATTGAATCACTTTACATTCCCAACCACAAAAACACAAACAAGAGAACTGGTGACTTGAAATGGACAAAATCTACCGCGACACTTGCCCTCCAAGAATGGCTTCCCAGACCCCCCGACCCTAAGTAGATACCTTTTTCCCACTTCGGCCTACCCTCTCCAGCTTTCTTCCTTTCACTCTGAAGTTCCTCCATGCTACCTTGCCCCAACTTTTTATCATGATTTATTCTTTTAATACTATTTGTTACTATTCATTTTCAACCTTATTATTATTATCATTGTTATTATAACTATTATTTATTTATTATTACTATCATTATATATATTTATAATTTTATTATTACATTTTTATTATTACCATCATTATTATTATTATTATTATTATCATTATTATTATTACACACACACACGCACACACACACACGCGCACACACACAATGGGACAATGGAAAAACAAGAGGACACGAAAAGAAACTCAAAAAAGATAATTACATAAGAGATCTGAAAAAAAATATCTTCCCGCACAGAGTGATAGATACTTGGAACAAATTAGACAAAGAAACAGTGTTTGAAAACACTACTCAAGATTTTAAGAAAAAACTTGATGCTGAGAGATACAAAGACGGGTCACCACAAGCATAGTTCCCTTCCTGTATAATGTACCGGGTGTGGCTATCTTAAATAAAAGTCAAAGTTGGTTCGACGGTATATTGTAATCACTGACGTGTGTATACAAGGAGTTCAAGCTCTGAACTGCCTGCCTGCCGCCAAGCTTAGGCGGGAACCCTCGAACGAGCGAGTATAACATTTGGTTCTTATTACATACATATTTATAAAATACTAATAATATATACAATGATAATAATGTACAATTTCATAATATTTGTAAAAAGGGAAAATAATAATTTCCCAATCTAATAACACGCTTGTACAATAGACAATGATAAGTGTACAATGCTATATGTACGTATGTATAATATACAATATAGGAGGCGAGTGATCTAAATACGGCCAAGAAAACTCAGCTGTATTCCTCCATTCTACCCTTTTAGATCACAGAATAGATTGGAAGAATGCAGCTACAGTATACAATTCACATTGTAGTTTCAAAAGAAAAATTATTGAGTCCTCATTAATAAAAAAGTTTCCAAATTATAATACTTCCAAAGGTCAATGGTCACCTGATGCCATAACTAGTATGGCAGTTGACAAATTCATCTACACAGGATGTAACGTCCGACCTCACTCAGGACAAGTGACCTGAGGCTTACTGAGTTCCCCAATATTACTTCCTCCTCTGTATATAACCCCTTGTCTATGTACCCTATGATTGTAACTGCTGAAGAGGACCACAGTTAGTGGTCGAAATATATGGTTTACTCTGTATCTCAGCTTATCTTTCTCCGAGAGTGGGTTTAAGTTATAGAATATATATATATATATATATATATATATATATATATGCAGAAAAAACCACTGGGAAATAAGAAGCTTAGTCCGAACGTTTTCGTCTATTTAAGACATTATCAAGGAATACACAGTTACAGAGACAAAGGTGGATATATATACATAAAGTAAAAGACAAGCTAGGAACATGGGAAGTATACACAAGATGCTTCACAATCAGGTAGAGCCGATGTTTACATATACGGACGTTTGGTCCATGACGTTACGTCACCCCCGCTTAGTAGCACTTGGAGAAGTTCTTACAATTTTATCAATAACAAAATCATCAAGTTTAAATAATCTAGAAATCTGTTATGAGTTTAAACTAGTTAGTTTTGATATAACTTCGCTCTTCACCCGTGTCCCCGTAATTGACTTATTGGTATATCTTGAAGAAGAATTATTATCAAAACATGACTTGCCACTTCCAGCTAAAACCATAATTGAACTTATTAAGTTGCGTATTGTAAATTGTAAATTCGTTTTTAATGGTGAATTCTATGTACAAAAATTTGGTATGGCAATGGGAAATCCTCTGTCCCCAGTACTTAGTAACTTGTACATGGAATTCTTTGAGATGAAACTACTACCTAGGATTCTTCCCCAACAAGTTGTGTGGAAAAGATATGTTGATGATATCTTGTGTCTATGGCCAGTTAATCGTAACTTAGATTTATTTCTTGAAAAACTAAATGGTATGGTCCCTTCAATCAAATTTACTTTTGAAATAGAAATAGAGAATAAGTTGCCATTTTTGGATATTTTAATTCATCGAAATGGTAAACAATTTAAATATGACGTTTATAGAAAACCTACTAATGTCGCATCATATGTCCACTTTTACTCGGCTCATCATCAGAAGACAAAACTTTCTGTCTTTAGTTCTATGTTCCTTAGAGCTTACCGGATATGTAGCCTGGAATTTTTGGATGATGAGCTGAGGAAGATATATAGCATAGCTTCTGAATTAAAATATCCAAAGCACTTAGTAAACACTTCTCATAAAATGGCTTACAAAACTTTCCATAACACCTCACACGTAAGAAAAGTATATGACAAAAAGAACCTTTTGGTTCTTCCTTACAGTGAGAAATTAATTAGTCTGCATAATATTCTCAAACAATTCAACATCAACTTGGTTTTCAAAAATAATACTATAAAAAGTAAGCTCATTAAAAATTAACCTGAAGCAAAAGAGGGTTCTGTTTACTCTATTCCATGCCTTAAATGTAACAAATTTTATATCGGCCAAACTGGTAAAGACTTAAAAACTATGATAAATCAGCACAAATATAGTGTAAGGTGTGGGCAAAGTTCCAGTGGCCTTTTTGTCCATGTAAGAGACCACAAACATCCTATTGACTGGGATAATTCGAATGTAATAATTTCTTGTAGATCCTTATTAGAAAGAAACATCATCGAATCCAGTCATATTAAACAAACCATTGACCATAATATCAATATAAGTTTAGGATTATTTAAACTTGATGATTTTGTTAATGATAAAATTGTAAGAACTTCTCCAAGTGCTACTAAGCGGGGGTGACGTAAAGTCATGGACCAAAGGTCCGTATATGTAAACATCGGCTCTACCTGATTGTGAAGCATCTTGTGTATACTTCCCATGTTCCTAGCTTGTCTTTTACTTTATGTATATATATCCACCTTTGTCTCTGTAACTGTGTATTCCTTGATAATGTCTTAAATAGACGAAAACGTTCGGACTAAGCTTCTTATTTCCCAGTGGGGTTTTTCTGCATATTATTTTCACATATACATATATATATATATATATATATATATATATATATATATATATATATATATATATATATATATATATATATATATATATGTACATATTAGTATTATATATATGTATATATAATTTAGTATATCATATATATATATATATATATATATATATATATATCTATCTATGATATACTAAATATATATATATATATAATATACTATATATATGTATGTATATATATATATGTATATATATATATATATATATATGTATATATATTATATGCTGGTACATTGTGACACGTTGATGAAGGTGGAAAAAGAAGTCACGGGTCTAGTTCCGAGTTCCTGAGTTTATTCCTGACCGGTTTCGCGCTATTCTTCTTAAGAGGACTGTATTCCTCTGAAGAAGCATAGAGCGAAACCGGTCAGGAATAAACTCAGGAACACGGAACTACACCCGTGACTTCTTTTTCCACCTTCACATATATTATATATATGTATATATATATATATATATATATATGTATATATATATATACTATATATATATATATATATATGTATATATATATATATATACATATACACAAAATTCCCAACTTCTACTTTTAACATTTTGTTCTTGCTGATTCCATGTAATTCTATTCATCTTAGATTTGCTGGTGTCAAGGAACCCATTGGTGGTAATGCCATTGGCCAGCAAGTATTTCCTACTTTCTGGCTGTCGCCAGGTCATTTTATTCAGCTGAGGGGGGGTAACAACCCCTGAATGATCTGTAAGATCGAGGTTTGAATATTTTTGTATTCAGAATTTTCTACTAAAGTTTTTTTTTCTCGTAATTTCGTTAACAACTTGATGTCATTTGATTTTTGTGTTTTTGTAGTTTTAACAGCGCCAAATGTCCTTAATTTTGTATTTTTCAAAATTTGAGTGTCTTATTCAACAGTTAGAGATATCTTCATTTGTGTCCTCTTTAAGAATATTACCTTCCGGATTTCCAAACTTTTCAAAACCGATAGACGGCAATGTCTGGCCAACGTCTTCAAGGTTTACGAAGATGGTGTCTCGCAGAAGCCCGTCAGAAACGGTGGAAATATGATTCAGCATAAATGTGGCGCTTGCCCCTACTTTAGTGCCCAAATTTCGAAGTACATTTCTTATTTGAGAAGATGAACTCTCGAAGAACGCTCGCCGAGTTCGTGGCACTGACATCAATGCCAAATGCAAGATGGTACCAAATCCAAGTACAAGAAGACACACGTTCCAGAAGAAGAGGATGTGGAAGAAGTACCTATGGTACAGCATGGTGTTGTCTGTACACGTAAAGTGCATTGTGTTGTCTCCAATGATTCTCATTTCAGGGACGATAGAGCTCCTGAACTCTATTGGGAATATATCAGGAGAACTGACGGTCTCCGTAAAGCCAATGAAGCTTTGGAAAATGTCCATCTCGTGAGCAAAGTACCTCCCCTGGAAAACGAAATGCAAAAAGAACATCGCGCAACTGACGACGAAGAGCTGGACCAGTTCCACGACGATGCTGTCGAAGTAAACTCTGCTGAACTGGTCCAGCCTCACGTTTCTGAAGGTGTCTTTGTCGATCTTCAAAGTACGAGGATCCTTGGTGTATCTTTTGAAGTATCCAGTAATCATTGGAGGCAAAAGAGGAGAGTACAATGCCGAGAGGATCAACATAATAGTCAGAATGTGATGTATTCTCCATATTTGTCCATATCTTCATTGATGTCTTTATCTCTATTATACAAATACTTCCACACAGGCTTCTCAGATATGATTCCCACGACGACCAAGTAAACGCTGATGGTGAAATAGGTTATCGTGCAGAAGTGTGCAAAGTATGATCGATGTTTATACTCGGCGTGGTTCTTCTTGAAACTCTTCCATATCCTTCCCGCTGCGCGGGTGGCGGCGCGAGCTGCTCTCCGAAGATCGCCGAAGTCGTCAGACTGGTCCATCGAAGTGTGTTCTTGAAGATTCCAGGTCAAAGTCCTTTGGCCATAGAAAACGGGTCTGGGCATTCTTAGACAGAAAGGAAGGAACTCAGATGTCGTATACACACACATACAAAATACATGTATACATACACACACACATAAGGTTATACAAACACACACGCACACACACACACACACACACACACACACACACACACACACACACACACACACAAATGGGACAATGGGAAAACAAGAGGACACGAAAAGAAACTAAAAAAAGATAATTACATAAGAGATCTGAAAAAAATATCTTCCCGCACAGAGTGATAGATACTTGGAACAAATTAGACAAAGAAACAGTGTGTGAAAACACTAAAGATTTTAAGAAAAAACTTGATGCTGAGAGATACAAAGGCGGGTCACCACGAGCATAGCTCCCTTCCCGTATAATACAACTAGGTAAACGCACACACACACAAACACACACGCACACACACACACACACGCACACACACACTCACACACACACACACGCCTACACACACACACACACACACACACACACACACACACACACACACACACACACACACACACACACACACACACACACACACACGAGTATACTGGGATTGTGCCCTCCCCGGCCGAAGTTCCCCCTCCCGTCCCTCTGAAGAAAGAATAGGGAAATTTAAAAGAAGAATAAGTCATGGGATCCAGTCAAGGCTTCTGTTGACTCAAGACACCTTTGACGAGAGGGACCTCTCCCCCCCCCCTTTATTTATTTATTTATTTATTTATATTTTCCAAATCCGCCAACCCCCATGGACCCTTCTGGCCACCCCTTCCTCTCCCGTGACCCCTTCCTCCTCCTCCTCCTACTTTTCCTACTCTTCGTCTCCTTCTTCTCCTCTACCGTGACCTTTCTCCTCCTTCTCCTCTCCCTCCTCTTCCTACTCTTCGTCTTCCTTCTTCTCCTCTACCGTGACCTTTCTCCACCTCCTCTTCGTCCTTCTTCTCGTCTTTCCTCTTCTCCTCTACCGTGACCTTTCTCCTCCTCCTCTTCGGGTCTATCTGGAAAAACCTAGGAGGAGTTCGTGAATAATCTCTAACCTAACCATACTCGACCTAACTTTAACCCTTAACCCTAACCAAAATATATATATTTTTTGAAAATGAAATATAGTTATCCAAGTACCTGAAGTGATAGGGTATTAGAATATATATTGTTTTGGGAGTCTATATGTAGTGGTAAATAGGATTATGATAGGAAGAGTTAAGGATGTACATGTGCTAAGGGGAGAGGGTGGGGGAATATCAGATCATTTTTTGGTGGAAGGTAAGTTGAGAGTGGAGGATAGATGGAGAAAGAGGAAAGGGACAAAAGGTAGGGAAGTGCTTAGAGTGAACTCTTTGAATGAAAAGGAAAAGGAGAAGAAGTACGAAAAGAAGCTGAAGGAGGAGTGGGAGGGAGTGAAGGATAGAGTAGAGCTAGGTGTGGAGGAGGAATGGGGATGGTTCAAGGAGGGAGTCATAAAGTGTGCAAGGATGGTGTGTGGAACAAGAAGGACAGGGGAAAATAGAAGAAAGGGTAGTGAATGGTGGGATGAGGAAACAAAGGAGGTTGTAGAAGAGAAGAAGCGAGCATTCACAGATTGGTTACAAAATAAGACGAGGGAGTCATATGAGAGGTACAAAGAAAAGAAAAGAGAAGTAAAGCAAAATGTAAAGGAGGCAAAGAGGAGAGCAGATGTGAAATGGGGTAAGAGTATGACAGAAAATTTTGAAAGTAATAAAAAGATGTTTTGGAAAGAAATTAAGAGAGGGAGAGGAGGCGAATCAAGTAGAGAAGAAAAGGTAAAAGGTGCAGATGGAGAGATGATAATGGAAGAGAAGGCAGTAAAGGGAAAATGGGCAGAATATTTTAGGGAGTTGATAAATGTGAAGGAGGATAGGGAGGGAAAGATAGCTGCAGTGGGAAATGAGAAGAAAATGAGAGTGATGAGTGAGGAGAATGGAGGAGAAATAAGGAAGGATGAGGTGAAGGCAGTTGTTAAGATGATGAAAGCAGGTAAGGCACCTGGTCTGGATGGATGTCATGCAGAATGTCTGAAAAAGGGAGGTACAGTGATGGTGGACTGGCTGGTGAGGTTATTTAATTTTTGCTGGAGAGAGGGTAGAGTGCCGGAGGACTTGAGGAGTGCCTGTATAGTTCCTCTTTACAAGGGAAAAGGGGACAAGTGTGAATGTAGTAGTTTCAGAGGGATTAGCTTGTTAAGTGTAGTTGGGAAGACATATGGGAGGATCTTGATTGAGAGGATTAGGAGAGGAACAGATGGAGTAATTGGTGAGGAACAGTGTGGATTTAGGACAGGTAGAGGTTGTGTAGATCAGATCTTTGTGGTAAGACAGATATGTGAGAAAGCTATAGGAAAGGGGAAGAATGTTTTTTGGGCTTTTATGGATCTGGAAAAGGCTTATGATAGGGTAGACAGAAAGGCACTGTGGGAGGTTATGCATATATACGGGATAGGAGGAAAGCTTCTGGGAGCTGTCAAGAGTTTTTATGAGAGTAGTGGAGCTTGTGTCAGGATTAGAAATGGAGAGAGTGAGTGGTTTGAGGTAAAGGTGGGACTTCGTCAAGGATGCGTGATGTCGCCCTGGCTGTTCAACTTGTACATGGATGGGGTGGTGCGAGAGGTAAATGCAAGGGTAGTGGGTCAGGGATTGGAAATGGTTAAAGAAAATGGAGAAAAGTGGGAGGTGAGCCAGCTGTTGTTTGCGGACGACACTGCGCTTGTGGCAGGATCGGAGGAGGGATTGAGGAAGTTGGTGGCATAGTTTGGGAGAGTATGTGATAGAAGAAAGCTAAAGATAAATGTGGGTAAAAGTAAGGTTATGAGATGTACAAGGGGTGAAAGTGGCAGTAGACTGGAAGTAAGCATTAAGGGAGAGCAACTGGAGGAATTGGATAGTTTTAGATACTTGGGTGCAAATGTGGCAGGAAAAGGTGGAGTGAAGGAGGATGTAGAATGTAGATTGAGAGAAGCGAGTAAATGCCTAGACATTTGGGAATGGATGCTAAGAGGAGACTGTATGAAGGAGTGATTGTGCCAACAGCACTGTATGGGGCAGAAACATGGACCCTAAGTGAAGAAGAGAGAAGGAGTTTGAATGCGTTTGAGATGAGGTGTCTGAGAAGTATGGTGGGGGTTACTAGGCTGGATAGAGTGAGAGATGAGGAGATGAGGAGGAGAACAGGGGTGGAAAGGGAGCTGGGAGAGAGGGTTGACGAAAGAATATTAGGATGGTTTGGACACATGGAAAGAATGAGTGAAGAAAGACTAGTAAAAGAAGTATGGAAGGCAGATGTGGAGGGAGTGAAATGAGGGGACGTCCTAGGATGAGGTGGATGGATGGGGTGAAGGGGGCTTTGGGGAAGAGGGGAATGTCTGTTGAGGAAGGACGGGAGAGGAATGAAGACAGGGATGAGTGGAGAGTGGTTGTATATGGATGATGTCGTGATTGCATGAGGTGGAAAGGGCGGGGGGATGGGGGGTGAGGTAGTATGTGTGAGCAAAATTTGACGCAGCCCGAAGGGATTTCTCCCCGTCTTCTCCTTTTATGCAATGGGGGGACGGAGAGGGGGGGGGTCGCCGATTAAATGAAGCCACCTTGCTGTGGATGTGCTGTGTCTTGCGACACTGTTTCTGACCCAGGGCAGTGGACAAGGTGCAGGGATGACCCCTCATCCAGGAGGTACTAAGATAAGAGGGAGGGTGGAGGGCTGTGGAGTGTATTCAGCGATGGAATGGGTGGAAATGATTTTATGCCTTTTCCTTTTTGGCTACCTCCCTTGTAAGGGAGAAAAAGCCTTGGTATATGTATGTATGTATGTATATGCAAAACCCTAGGAGGAGTTCTTGAACAAAGAAATAAGCAGACAAGCTGACAGACAGACAGATGAAAGATAGTTTTCCAAGTACCTTGGGTTATAAGGTTTCAAAATATATATGGTTATAGGGGTCTATCTGGAAAAACCTAGGAGGAGTTCGTGATCAAACAAACAAACAGACAAAGGCTACTACTTTATTATAGTATATACATATATATATATATATATATATATATATATATATATATGTATATATATTTTATATATATATATATATATTTCACGAGACTAAAATGTAGTAGCACATTTAGTAAAATGTTTTAAATAACCCACTGTCGGAGAAACAAAGCAAAGGACCACAGTAGTGGTCGAAATATACAGTTCGTCTGTCTCCTTTGCTTTGTTTCTCCGACAGTGGGTTATTTAAAACATATATATATACACATATATACATATATGTAGTATATTATTTATATATATATATAAATATATATATAGTATATTATGTATATATGATATACTACATATATATATATATATATATATATATATATACTACATATATATATATATATACATTATATATATATATATATATAGATTATATATATATATATATATATATATATATATATATATATATATATATATATATATATTGCAGAAACCACAGGGAAATTAAAGTCGGAATACTAAACGTTTTCGTCTATTACGACATCCTCAGAGTACAAGAGGATGTCGTTTTCGTCTATTACGACATCCTCAGTTGTACTCTGAGGATGTCGTAATAGACGAAAACGTTCAGTATTCCGACTTTAATTCCCCTGTGGTTTCTGCAATATTTTTTCGTCACGCGTTATTGTGATTATATTTTATACATATATATATATATATTTATATATATATATATCTATATATATATATACATTATATATACATATATATATATATATATATATTATATACATATATATATATATATATATATATATATATATATATACATATACACACAATTCCCAACTTGTACTTTTAACATTTTATTCTTGCTGATTCCATGCAATTCTATTCAACTTAGATTTGCTGGTGTCAAGGAATCCATTAGTGGTAATGCCATTGGCCAGCAAGTATTTCCTACTTTCTGGCTGTCGCCAGGTGATTTTATTCAGCTGAGGGGTAACAACCCCTGAATCATCTTTAAGATCGAGGTTTGAATATTTTTGGTATTCAGAATTTTCTACTAAAGTTTTTTTTATCGTGATTTCGTTAACAACTTGAAGTTACTTGATTTTTGTGTTTTTGTAGTTTTAACCGCGCCAAATATTCTTAATTTTGTATTTTTCAAAATTTGAGTGTTTTATTCAACAGTTAGAGATATCTTCATTTGCGTCCTCTTTAAGAATATTACCTTCCGGATTTCCAAACTTTTCAAAACCGATAGACGGCAATGTCTCGCCAACGTCTTTAAGGTTTACGAAGATGGTGTCTCGCAGAAGCCCGTCAGAAACGGTGGAAATATGATTCAGCATAAATATGGCGCTTGCCCCTACCTTAGTGCCCAAATTTCGAAGTACATTTCTTATTTGAGAAGATGAACTCTCGAAGAACGCTCGCCGAGTTCGTGGCACTGACATCAATGCCAAACGGAAGATGGTACCAAATCCAAGTACAAGAAGACACACGTTCCAGAAGAAGAGGATATGGAAGAAGTAGCTATGGTACAGCATGGTGTTGTCTGTACACGTAAAGTGCATTGTGTTGTCTCCAATGATTCTCATTTCTGGGACGATAGAGCTCCTGAACTCTATTGGGAATATATCAGGAGAACTGACGGTCTCCGTAAAGCCAATGAAGCTTTGGAAAATGTCCATCTCGTGAGCAAAGTATCTCCCCTGGAAAACGAAATGCAAAAAGAACATCGCGCAACTGACGACGAAGAGCTGGACCAGTTCCACGACGATGTTGTCGAAGTAAACTCTGCTGAACTGGTCCAGGCTCACGTTTCTGAAGGTGTCTTTGTCGATCTTCAAAGTACGAGGATCGTTGGTGTATCTTTTGAAGTATCCAGTAATCATTGGAGGCAAAAGAGGAGAGTACAATGCCGAGAGGATCAACATAGAAGTGAGAATATATTTGTAGTGCAAGAGATAAACCTTGCCATTCTCACTTTCAATATATGGGAACCATGTGATGTATTCTCCATATTTGTCCATATCTTCATTGATGTCTTTATCTCTATTATAGAAATACTTCCAGACAGGCTTCTCAGAGATGATTCCCACGACGACCAAGTAAACGGTGATGGTGAAATAGGTTATCGTGCAGAAGTGTGCAAAGTATGATCGATGTTTATATTCGGCGAGATTCTTCTTGAAAGTCTTCCATATCTTTCCCGCTGCGCGGGTGGCGGCGCGAGCTGCTCTCCGAAGATCGCCGAAGTCGTCAGACTGGTCCATCGAAGTGTGTTCTTGAAGACTCCATGTCAAAGTCCTCTGGCCATTCTTAGACAGAAAGGAGGGAACTCAGATGTCCTATACACACATACATACAAATATACATATATACATACACTTACACACACATAAAGTTATATATACACACACACACACACACACACACACACACACACACACACACACACACACAAATAGGACAATGGGAAAACAAGAGGACACGAAAAGAAACTCAAATAAGATAATTACATAAGAGATCTGAAAAAAATATCTTCCCGCACAGAGTGATAGATACTTGGAACAAATTAGACAAAGAAACAGTGTGTGCAAACACTATTCAAGATTTTAAGAAAAAACTTGATGCTGAGAGATACAAAGACGGGTCATCACGAGCATAGCTCCCTTCCCGTATAATACAACTAGGTAAACACACACACACACACACACACACACACACACACACACACACACACACACACACACACACACACACACACACACACACACACACACACACACACACACACACACACACACACACACACACACACACACACACACACACACACACGAGTACATTGGGATTGTGCCTTCCCCGGCCGAAGTTCCCCCTCCCGTCCCTCTGAAGAAAGAATAGGGAAATTTAAAAGAAGAATAAGTCATGTGATCCAGTCAAAGCTTCTGCTGACTCAAGACACCTTTGACGAGAGGGACCTCGCCCCTCCCCTTTTTTTTTTATTTATTTATTTTTTCCATGTCCGCCAGCCTCCATGGACCCTCCTGGCCACCCCTTCCTCTCCCGTGACCCCTTCCTCCTCCTCCTCCTCCTCCTCCTACTCTTCGTCTTCCTTCTTCTCCCCTACCGTGACCTTTCTCCTCCTTATCTTTCATTTGTCTGTCTGTCAGTTTGTCTGCTTATTTGTTTGTTCAAGAACTCCTCCTAGGGATTTGCATATAGACTCCCATAACCATATATATTCTGATACCCTATCACTTCAGGTACTTGGATAACTATATTTCATTTTCAAAAAATATATATATTTTGGTTAGGGTTAAGGGTTAAAGTTAGGTGGGGTATGGTTAGGTTAGAGATTATTCATGAACTCCTCCTAGGTTTTTGCAGATAGACCCGAAGAGGAGGAGGAGAAATGTCACGGTAGAGGAGAAGAGGAAAGACGAGAAGAAGGACGAGGAGGAGGAGGAGAAAGGTTATGGTAGAGACGAAGAAGGAAGACGAAGAGTAGGAAGAGGAGGGGGAGGAGGAGGAGGAGAAAGGTCACGGTAGAGGAGAAATAGGAAGACGAAGAGTAGGAAGAGGAGTAGGAGGAGGAGGAAGGGGTCACGGGAGAGGAAGGGGTGGCCAGGAGGGTCCATGGAGGTTGGCGGATTTGGAAAAAATAAATAAATAAATAAAAACCGGGGGGGGGGAGGTCCCTCTCGTCAAAGGTGTCTTGAGTCAACAGAAGCCTTGACTGGATCCCATGACTTATTCTTCTTTTAAATTTCCCTATTCTTTCTTCAGAGGGACGGGAGGGGGAACTTCGGCCGGGGAGGGCACAATCCCAGTATACTCGTGTGTGTGTGTGTGTGTGTGTGTGTGTGTGTGTGTGTGTGTGTGTAAGTGTGTGTGTGTGTGTGTGTATCTAGACTTTGCAAAAGTTTTTGATACCGTCCCACATGAAAGACTACTTACTAAATTAGCTTTACACGGAATAAGTGGTAGCCTATTAGGTTGTACTAGTAATTGCTTGAATGGTCGAAAACAGAGAGTTGTTTTAAATGGAAATCTTCTAGATGGAAAAATCTTACGAATGGAGTTCCTCAGGGCTCCGTTCTTGGGCCACTTCTATTCATAGTATATATAAATGATATAGACCATGGACTAAAATCTACTTTTTCCAAATTTGCTGATGATACAAAACTGTGCGGAGCGGCAAATGATCACTCAAACCAATTAGATATTCAAGAAGATTTAGATCAATTACAGCAATGGTCTGAAAAATGGCTAATGAAATTTAATACAAATAAATGCAAGGTAATGCACATAGGTAAAAATAACAGTAGGTACGATTATAAGTTATTTGGTAAATCGTTAACAAAAGTGGATAGTGAAAGAGATCTCGGAGTAATTATCAGTAACGACCTCAAATCATCCAAGCAGTGTATTTCAGCCTCTGAGAAAGCAAATAAGATTCTAGGACTGACTGCGCGATCTTTTGACTTCAAAAGTCCATCACTCATTAACAAGCTATATAGATCGCTAGTTCGTCCACATTTGGAATATGCTGTTTACGAATGGTCACCGAATCTCATTAAAGACATTGACAGACTGGAAAAAGTACAACGGAGAGCCACAAAACTGATTCCAAATATCAAAAATAAATCATACGAAAATAGACTAAAACATATGAATCTCTTTTCCCTAAAAAAGCGTAGACTCAGAGGTGACTTAATACAGGTCTTTAAGATTTTAAAGGGAATTGACAACATCAAAAGTGACCAAATTTTCACATTGAATGAGAATCAGACAAGAAACAATGGTCTCAAACTGTACGGAAATAGATTCAATTTGGAAGTAGGTAGAAACAACTTTGCCAACCGTGTAGTTAATGAATGGAATAAACTTCCTGCACAAGTAGTGAAATGTAGTTCAGTTCGAAAATTTAAGAATAATTTAGATAAACACTTAAACAAAATGCTGTAATGATTATAATTTATTTTATATTATTTGTTTTTATTTTGTTATCTTTTGTTTGTCTGATTTTCATTTATTATTAGTTATATGTCAATTTATTATTATTTACTATTTACCTGTTTGTTTATTATTTAACTATACCTATGCATTTATTTATGTATTTTATTTGTTATTTACATTATCATAGTTTTCTATTTATTATTTTACTATTATTATGATTTTTTCGCATCCGACCTAGATATGGACCTAAAGGTCTCCTGTTGGTATGCTCCGCCTTTGTAATCGTTTGTATGTATGTGTTTACCTAGTTGTATTATACGGGAAGGGAGATATGCTCGTTGTTTCCCGTCTTTGTATCTCTCAGCATCAGGTTTTTTCTTAATATCTTGAATAGTGTTTGAACACACTGTTTCTTTGTCTAATTTGTTCCAAGTATCTATCACTCTGTGCGGGAAGATATTTTTTTCAGATCTCTTGTGGAATTAGCTTTTTTGAGTTTCTTTTCGTGTCCTCTTGTTTTTCCATTGTCCCATTGTGTGTGTGTGTGTGTGTGTGTGTGTGTGCGTGTGTATGTGTGTGTGTAACTTTATGTGTGTGTGTGTGTGTATGTATATATGTATGTTTGTATGTATGTGTGTATAAGACATCTGAGTTCCCTCCTTTCTGTCTAGGAATGCCCAGACCCGTTTTCTATGGCCAGAGGACTTTGACCTGGAGTCTTCAAGAACACACTTCGATGGACCAGTCTGACGACTTCGCCGATCTTCGGAGAGCAGCTCGCTCCGCCACCCGCAAAGCGGGAAGCATGTGGAAGACTTTCAAGAAGAACCTCGCCGAATATAAACATCGATCATACTTTGCACACTTCTGCACACTAACCTATTTCACCATCAGCGTTTACTTGGTCGTCGTGGGAATCATCTCTGAGAAGCCTGTGTGGAAGTATTTGTATAATAGAGATAAAGACATCAATGAAGATATGGACAAATATGGAGAATACATCACATGGTTCCCATATATTGAAAGTGAGAATGACAAGGTTTATCTCTTGCACCACAAATACATTCTGACTATTATGTTGATCCTCTCGGCATTGTACTCTCCTCTTTTGCCTCCAATGATTACTGGATACTTCAAAAGATACACCAAGGATCCTCGTACTTTGAAGATCGACAAAGACACCTTCAGAAACGTGAGGCTGGACCAGTTCAGCAGAGTTTACTTCGACAACATCGTCGTGGAACTGGTCCAGCTGCTCGTCGTCAGTTGCGCGATGTTCTTATTGGGTTTCGTTTTCCAGGGGAGGTACTTTGCTCACGAGATGGACATTTTGAAAAACTTCACTGGCTTTACGGAGACCGTCAGTTCTCCTGATATATTCCCAATAGAATTCAGGAGCTCTATCGTCCCTGAAATGAAAATCATTGGAGACAACACAAAGCACTTTACGTGTACAGACAACACCATGCTGTACCATAGGTACTTCTTCCACATCCTCTTCTTCTGGAACGTGTGTCTTCTTGTACTTGGATTTGGTACCATCTTCCGTTTGGCATTGATGTCAGTGCCACGAACTCGGCGAGCGTTCTTCGAGAGTTCATCTTCTCAAGTAAGAAATGTACTTCGAAATTTGGGCACTAAAGTAGGAGCAAGCGCCACATTTATGCTGAATCATATTTCCACCGTTTCTGACGGGCTTCTGCGAGACACCATCTTCGTAAACCTTGAAGACGTTGGCCAGACATTGCCGTCTGTCGGTTTTGAAAAGTTTGGAAATCCGGAAGGTAATATTCTTAAAGAGGACACAAATGAAGATATCTCTACTGTTGAATAAAACACTCAGATTTTGAAAAATACAAAATTAAGGACATTTCGCGTGGTTAAAACTACAAAACACAAGAATCAAATAACTTCAAGTTGTTAACGATATTATGAAAAAAATAGTAGAAAATTCTGAATACAAAAAATATTGAAACCTCGATCTTACAGATCATTCAGGGGATATTATATATACAATATACTATATATATAATATATGTATATATATATATATATATATATATATATATATATATATGTAGTATATATATATGTATATAATATATATATGTATATATGTGTGTAGTTTATATATATATATATATATATATATATGTAGTATATATATATGAAATATATATAATATACTATATATATAATATATATATATATATATATATGTATATACATATATGTAAATATATATACATATACAGTATATACATATCCCAAGGCTTTTTCCCCCTTACAAGGGAGGTGGCCAAAAAGGAAAAGGCATAAAATCATTTCCACCCATTCCATCACTGAATACACTCCACACCCTCCACCCTCTCTCTTATCTTAGTACCTTAGCATATATATCCCTTTAAAAAAAGCAATAAGAACACGGGTACGTGTGTTCACTTATGCAAAGTAGACCACTTGGAAAAAGGAAACTAACGAAGCAGAGCGCTTTCGTATATTACATCTTCAGTGCAACAAGTACAAAATAATAGAAATGCATAGATAATATATACATGAAACAAAGGAACAAGGACAGTTTGAATAAGGGTGGCGGCCAATGACCCCCTGGAGGGCGGAAGGTCATTGTCAATTAACTTATGATGGTGGGGCGACATCAGGTCACAGTCGCCAAGGGTCACATTGTAGATGGGTTATAATTTACCTGATATCATCTTACTAATTTCTTGACAAATAAAATTATCAAGTTTGTATAAGCCTTTGTGTAGGTTGGTATTTTGATTACTGGTGGTATGAATCAAACTACACTCTGTATAGACACGGTAAAGGAAACATGGACTGTCCCGCCATGTATGATGTTTTTGTGGTGGCGTTGCCTTCTCTTAACCTGCTTGTGTGGATTATTTCTTCCGCTCTTCGTCTTAAGCTCAGGATTAAGCCCTTGGGGTAGCCAAGCTTCAAGAAGGCCGCGATGATGTATTCGATTTCCTCCTCCAGGAATTCCTCGCTGCATATCCTGTAGGCACGCAGGAAGAAGCCCATGACTACCCCCTTTTTCGTCCTCTCATTGTGTGCCGACAGGTAGTGTATGAAGTCGTCACGGTTCGTAGGCTTTCTGTAAACCCTGAACAGGAGGCCCTCAGTAGTCTTTATTAATAGGGTATCCAGAAACGGAAGCTTTCCCTCTTCTTCCTCTTCTATAGTGAATTGGATCTGCGGATTCACTCTATTTAATTGACTCCTGACGTCATCCAGGTCTGTCCTGTTCGGAGCGATTATAAGAACATCGTCCACGTACCTGAGCCATATTGCTCTCCTTCCTATGATATGAGAGTAGTGGTCCTTCTCTTGGACCTCCATGAAGAGGCAAGCAGCCACGGCACTCAGAGGTGACCCCATTGCAAGGCCACTGTGTTGAAGAAACTCCTCTCCCTCGAAGGTGAATGAACCAAAGTTTACGCACATGGATACCAGCTTCATGAAGTCTCCCCTGGGCAGCGGCAACTCCTCCTCGTCCTTGTTGATGACCACTCTCCACACTGCCTCCAGAGCGCCATCTGTTGGAACTTGTGTGAATAAGGATTTCACATCATAGCTGGCCATTTTCTTGTACCTCATGCTTGTCCCCTTTAATCTGCGTAGCAGGTCCTCTGAATTTCTTAAATGAGATCCACTTATGGATCCCATGGCTTTAGATAGGGGCTTGGCCAAAACCTTCGCTAGTCGGTGGGGGGCACTGCCAATCCCTGATGTGATAGGTCTCATGGGGACCCCTGGTTTGTGGGTCTTGGGAAGACCCCTCATTGTTGGCGGGCGAGGGTCCTCCTCGATTAGGTGTTTTAGTCTGCGTCCCATCTCCGAGCCTCCCAAAATCTTTCTCACCTTACCGTTAAAAATCATAGCTTCCTCCTTGGCGTGACCTGGACGTTTCTTCGTGTACGTGTCTTCATCTTCCAACAATTGCTCCATCTTCCTCACGTAATCTGCTTTGTCCATGATCACGACGCCGCCCCCTTTGTCTGCTTGTGAGATGAAAATGCTGTTGTCCTTACCGAGTTCCTTCAGCGCTGAGATGTATCTTCGCGGGAGGGATCTCGGAGTATTGGCAGAGAGGGCTATGCAGCATGCCGTGACCCCTTGCTTGAATCCCTTCTCGGCCTCGGTGTCCGACCAAATACTGTTTTTTAAGGTGTAGTCCGTAAAGCTCTTGTTACCAATCCCTGTGTCAAACTTGAGACCCAGGGATAAAGCCTCGGTTTCCGTGTCCGTCAAGGGTCTAGTTGACATGTTGTTGATCAAATCCGGTCTCCCCAAAGACTGAAGGAGGAGAATACAGCACAGAAGATGAGGCTCCAGCGAAAATTACAGGTATTGTGTGCGAGCAGCGAATGGAGGAAGGTGGGGAGACCGGATTTGATCAACAACATGTCAACGTTTCTTCGTGTACGTGTCTTCATCTTCCAACAATTGCTCCATCTTCCTCACGTAATCTGCTTTGTCCATGATCACGACGCCGCCCCCTTTGTCTGCTTGTGAGATGAAAATGCTGTTGTCCTTACCGAGTTCCTTCAGCGCTGAGATGTATCTTCGCGGGAGGGATCTCGGAGTATTGGCAGAGAGGGCTATGCAGCATGCCGTGACCCCTTGCTTGAATCCCTTCTCGGCCTCGGTGTCCGACCAAATACTGTTTTTTAAGGTGTAGTCCGTAAAGCTCTTGTTACCAATCCCTGTGTCAAACTTGAGACCCAGGGATAAAGCCTCGGTTTCCGTGTCCGTCAAGGGTCTAGTTGACATGTTGTTGATCAAATCCGGTCTCCCCACCTTCCTCCATTCGCTGCTCGCACACAATACCTGTAATTTTCGCTGGAGCCTCATCTTCTGTGCTGTATTCTCCTCCTTCAGTCTTTGGGGAGACCGGATTTGATCAACAACATGTCAACTAGACCCTTGACGGACACGGAAACCGAGGCTTTATCCCTGGGTCTCAAGTTTGACACAGGGATTGGTAACAAGAGCTTTACGGACTACACCTTAAAAAACAGTATTTGGTCGGACACCGAGGCCGAGAAGGGATTCAAGCAAGGGGTCACGGCATGCTGCATAGCCCTCTCTGCCAATACTCCGAGATCCCTCCCGCGAAGATACATCTCAGCGCTGAAGGAACTCGGTAAGGACAACAGCATTTTCATCTCACAAGCAGACAAAGGGGGCGGCGTCGTGATCATGGACAAAGCAGATTACGTGAGGAAGATGGAGCAATTGTTGGAAGATGAAGACACGTACACGAAGAAACGTTGACATGTTGTTGATCAAATCCGGTCTCCCCACCTTCCTCCATTCGCTGCTCGCACACAATACCTGTAATTTTCGCTGGAGCCTCATCTTCTGTGCTGTATTCTCCTCCTTCAGTCTTTGGGGAGACCGGATTTGATCAACAACATGTCAACTAGACCCTTGACGGACACGGAAACCGAGGCTTTATCCCTGGGTCTCAAGTTTGACACAGGGATTGGTAACAAGAGCTTTACGGACTACACCTTAAAAAACAGTATTTGGTCGGACACCGAGGCCGAGAAGGGATTCAAGCAAGGGGTCACGGCATGCTGCATAGCCCTCTCTGCCAATACTCCGAGATCCCTCCCGCGAAGATACATCTCAGCGCTGAAGGAACTCGGTAAGGACAACAGCATTTTCATCTCACAAGCAGACAAAGGGGGCGGCGTCGTGATCATGGACAAAGCAGATTACGTGAGGAAGATGGAGCAATTGTTGGAAGATGAAGACACGTACACGAAGAAACGTCCAGGTCACGCCAAGGAGGAAGCTATGATTTTTAACGGTAAGGTGAGAAAGATTTTGGGAGGCTCGGAGATGGGACGCAGACTAAAACACCTAATCGAGGAGGACCCTCGCCCGCCAACAATGAGGGGTCTTCCCAAGACCCACAAACCAGGGGTCCCCATGAGACCTATCACATCAGGGATTGGCAGTGCCCCCCACCGACTAGCGAAGGTTTTGGCCAAGCCCCTATCTAAAGCCATGGGATCCATAAGTGGATCTCATTTAAGAAATTCAGAGGACCTGCTACGCAGATTAAAGGGGACAAGCATGAGGTACAAGAAAATGGCCAGCTATGATGTGAAATCCTTATTCACACAAGTTCCAACAGATGGCGCTCTGGAGGCAGTGTGGAGAGTGGTCATCAACAAGGACGAGGAGGAGTTGCCGCTGCCCAGGGGAGACTTCATGAAGCTGGTATCCATGTGCGTAAACTTTGGTTCATTCACCTTCGAGGGAGAGGAGTTTCTTCAACACAGTGGCCTTGCAATGGGGTCACCTCTGAGTGCCGTGGCTGCTTGCCTCTTCATGGAGGTCCAAGAGAAGGACCACTACTCTCATATCATAGGAAGGAGAGCAATATGGCTCAGGTACGTGGACGATGTTCTTATAATCGCTCCGAACAGGACAGACCTGGATGACGTCAGGAGTCAATTAAATAGAGTGAATCCGCAGATCCAATTCACTATAGAAGAGGAAGAAGAGGGAAAGCTTCCGTTTCTGGATACCCTATTAATAAAGACTACTGAGGGCCTCCTGTTCAGGGTTTACAGAAAGCCTACGAACCGTGACGACTTCATACACTACCTGTCGGCACACAATGAGAGGACGAAAAAGGGGGTAGTCATGGGCTTCTTCCTGCGTGCCTACAGGATATGCAGCGAGGAATTCCTGGAGGAGGAAATCGAATACATCATCGCGGCCTTCTTGAAGCTTGGCTACCCCAAGGGCTTAATCCTGAGCTTAAGACGAAGAGCGGAAGAAATAATCCACACAAGCAGGTTAAGAGAAGGCAACGCCACCACAAAAACATCATACATGGCGCTTCCTAACTCTGAGAAGGTAGGAGACATTATTAGAATGCTCAGGAGCACGGAAGTTAAAGCAGCCGTAACATCGGGAACGAAGATTGGTGACATGATAAAAAGCGGGACTAAGATGAGGGGGAGAGAAGACAGCGTCGTATATAAGATCCCATGCACATCATGCGATAAAGCATACTACGGAGAGACTAAGAGGGGCCTTAACACTAGAATCAGGGAGCATAAGGCCGACCTCCGTCACCATAGACTCACCAACGCAATGGTGGTGCATGTTGACGATTCTGGGCACCTCCCACAATGGAACCGAGCCGAGATTCTACACGAAGGTATGGATAAGAAGGTCAGAAAATCTATAGAAGCTGCGTACATCACCACTCGTCCGAATATCAACAATAAGGCTGGGAGCTTCACCTGGGCCAAATCTTCAGCTAATATAGCGCTTCGTGATTGGCTGTCTCAGCGGGCCAATCAGGACGCAGCGCTATACGTTCGCACACCCCCTTGAGCCATAAGGCGGGTTTATAATCTCTGTATGTTTCTAGTATGCTCATTCCTTTGAGAAAGTCGTTAGACGAAACGTCAGGAATAAAGCTTCACCTCCAGTCCATGTTTCCTTTACCGTGTCTATACAACTTGTTCACATGGATTTTCAAACTACACTCTATTAAATTTCTTGCTATTATGTTGTTGGTATAATAGATTGGCTGGGCATTATCCCAATCAACTGGATGTATAATTAATTCAATATGTTTGAAAATACCACTCGAATTATTGCCATCCCTAATATTTTTCCTATGTTGTTCAATTCTAATGTTTAAGGGTTTGGCAGTTTGACCTATGTAAAATTGATTACACATTTTGCAAGGAATTTTATAAATGCATCCTTTTTTAATTTCAATACTATTGTTGATGAGTTTATGTTTTACTGTACCATCCTGAATTTATTGATGAAGAAATCAGAAATGTTTTTAACATTGGGCTAGAATTAAGATATCCTAAGCAATTCCTTGATATTGCTTTCAATTTTGCAAGGAAATAATTTTTAACTCCTCAGCCCAAATCACCTTTCAATTATCATAATGTTTTAATTTTACCATTTCAAGTAAATTTGTTAAGTATCACAGAGTTATTAAAAAGATTTAACGTAAAGCTAGTTTTTAAAAATGATAGTACAGTAAAACATAAACTCATCAACAATAGTATTGAAATTAAAAAAGGATGGATTTATAAAATTCCTTGCACACATTTGTCTGTCTGTCAGTTTGTCTGCTTATTTGTTTGTTCAAGAACTCCTCCTAGGGTTTTGCATATAGACTCCCATAACCATTTATATTCTGATACCCTATCACTTCAGGTACTTGGATAACTATATTTTACTTTAAAAAATATATATATTTTGGTTAGGGTTAAGGGTTAAAGTTAGGTGGGGTATGGTTAGGTTAGAGATTATTCTCGAACTCCTCCTAGGTTTTTGCAGATAGACCCGAAGAGGAGGAGGAGAAAGGTCACGGTAGAGGAGAAGAGGAGAGACGAGAAGAAGGACGAAGAGGAGCAGGAGAAAGGTCACGGTAGAGGAGAAGAGGGAAGACGAAGAGTAGGAATAGGAGGGGGAGGAGGAGGAGGAGGAGAAAGGTCACGGTAGAGGAGAAGAGGAAAGACGAGAAGAAGGACGAAGAGGAGCAGGAGAAGGTCACGGTAGAGGAGAAGAGGGAAGACGAAGAGTAGGAAGAGGAGGAGGAGTAGGAGGAGGAGGAGGAGAAGGAAGAAGGGGTCACGGGAGAGGAAGGGGTGGCCAGGAGGGTCCATGGAGGTTGGAAGACTTGGAAAAAATAAATAGATAAAAAAAGGGGGGGAAAGAGGTCCCTCTCGTCAAAGGTGTCTTGAGTCAACAGAAGCCTTGACTGGATCACATGACTTATTCTTTTAAATTTCGGTTTTGAAAAGTTTGGAAATCCGGAAGGTAATATTCTTAAAGAGGACACAAATGAATATATCTCTAACTGTTGAATAAAACACTCAAACTTTGAAAAATGCAAAATTAAGGACATTTGGCGCGGTTAAAACTACAAAAACACAAGAATCAAATAACTTCAAGTTGTTAACGAAATTACGAAAAAAAAAACTTTAGTAGAAAATTCTGAATAAAAAAAATATTCAAACCTCGATCTTACAGATCATTTAGGGGTTGTTACCCCCTCAGCTGAATAAAATCACCTGGCGACAGCCAGAAAGTAGGAAATACTTGCTGGCCATTGGCATTACCTTTAATGGATTCCATGACACCAGCAAATCTAAGCTCTTTATTTGAAACAATATAGTAGAATGTTCTTAAGAAACAGTTGATTGGTAATTACACAGAACTTGAGGGCCCAAGTCCTCTCTCATAATCCGGACTTTATTACGCCATATTGGGGCCCTCAATTAGAATACTCGGGGATCATCGTCCCCTGGGAAATCCTGGCATAACAATATATATATGTATATATATATATATATATGTATATATATATATATATATATATATATATATATATATACGTAAGCGGAGTTGGAAACACAGGAGTCTTAGTCTTGAGTTTATTCCGGACTAGTTTCGCAGGTATACTTTGAAAAAGCATACTTGCGAAACTAGTCAGGAATAAACTCAAGACTAAGACTCCTGTGTTTCCTACTCCGTTTACGTCAACCTGTCAGAATGTCTCAACAGTATATATATATACATATATATATATATATGTATATATATATATATATATATATATATACATATATATATAAAATATATGTAGTATATATATATATATATATATATATATATATAAAATAAATGTATTATATATATATATATATATATATATATATAATATATGTAGTATATATATATATATATATATATATATATATATAGTATATCATATATATATATTTATTTAGTATATCATATAAATATGAATATATATATATACAGTATGTATACAAACATCCACACGTACATACATACATACATACATACATACATACATACATACGTACATGTGCTTGTGGATAGAAACGCTTGTTCATGATGGTGTATGTACACCGCCATGCCCTTGTGTTTAGTCCGACATCTGCGAAGAAATCTTGAGTGAACGCAGTCATGTCGTTGCGAGGATCCTGAACGGTCGAGTCGGGGAGTTTCTTTTATATTTTCGGAGCTAGTGTAAGTATATAACAATTATTTCTTAGCCTAAATTGCTAGAAATATTGAGCCTAAATTGCCATAAATATTGAGCCTAAATTGCCAATACAAATACGCATGAGCCTAAATCGCCATACAATATGCGTTCTTACCTTAAGTCACTACACTAAGCTCCTCAACTTCTGGTAAAATGACCCCCGAAAATCCCCACCCACAAGCCAGAAGTTGAAACTCCCCAAGAACCCCTCAGAAGAAATCCACCCGAAGACGGAGTTCCTCGAAGACCTTTCAACTTCGACTTAAAATCCACTGGAAAGCCCTGATTCCCAAAGTGAACTATTTGAAAAACCTCCATTGTCAAGTTGGACAGTGTCGAGAACCCCGCAATACCTTATTAAAATTGTCTCAAAGACCTGTGAGCTTAACAAAAATCAACCCCATACTGTACTTTCTTGAAAATCCAACAAATCCTATCGTAAGATGCCTTCAACCCCGGAGTACCTCTAGAAATTCTTATTTCAGAATTGAGCATCTTTAAATTTCAATTCCTGAAGGAAATTGACAGAAAAACATTCAACACGCAAAATGAGCTACTAAAAAAAAAAAAAAAAAGTGCCTTCAAGAACCTCTCTCCTTATGCTTAACTACCTTCGAAACTCTTAGTCGTTGAGGTGTTCTCCAAAAGGTGTTGCTTCGAAGTCCCTCTAGCCCTGGGTCGAACTGTCTTCAAAAGGTTTCAGTCTTAGGCTGACTTTCTCCAAAAATCCATTTTTTTTTTTTTCTGGAAAACTTTTCTTGGTGAAAATTCGACTGCTTTCAATGCGCCTTTGACCAAATATAGGACATCTTCAATAATACCTTCGTTAAAACATTCGACTTCCCGGAAAATATCTTTACCCGAAAATTGGTAATCTTTAAAATCTTCCTTGGCCAAATGTCTGACTGCCTCAAAAACCAGTCATCAGTGATCAAACCAAACTTCTATGGTGAACTAGTAATTTTTTAGATACAACGGTCTCGCCTCAACTGAACAAAATCATCAAACATTACCTACAATAATGTAAAAATATGCCTTTGGAAGCAAAGGACAGCGCAAGAGATCCCCGTATTGATAAACTGGGTCCTCCCAGAAGCTTCCAAGATTCGTCTGACAGACCATTCTCTCCTTCCAGAGGACTGATCGAAAGTCCTATCAAATGTTGAACTCTCCGACGAAGCTGAAATTTTAGCTCCCAAGAAGGCCTTTGTTTATCGTAATCTCCCTGTATGCGTCACCAAGTTCCCTGTATTTGCACAGGCACGAAGCCCTAGGAGATGCTACAAAATGAGAACAGTATGTGGGAAGTTTTATCCCGACGGCGTCTGGAAACTCAGTGGACTCAAGCGGGTTTCGAACCTGCGATCTTCTCCTCATCAGGCCTTCTACCAACTAATACCAAGCGGCTTTATTCACCTATTACTCGTGGCACTAGGTTAAGTTAGGTCATGCTATTAGGTGGCGGTGCTGTATGGAAACTACTCCGTGTCTATTGACCTATGTACTAAGATAGCCAGGTCAAGTGGAGGTCACCTGGAGATCTCTGTCAGTGTGTGTGTGTGTGTGTGTGTGTGTGTGTGTGTGTGTGTGTGTGTGTGTGTGTGTGTGAAGGTATCTTATGACCGGATTTGTTGGGTTTTCAAGAAAGTTCAGTATGGGGTTGATTTTTGTTAAGTTCAGAGGTCTTCGAGACAATTTTAATAAGGGATTGCGGGGTTCTCGACACTGTCCAACTTGACAATGGAGGTTTTTCAAAGCAGTTCACTTTGGGAATGAGGGCTTTCCAGTGGATTTTAAGTCGAGGTTGAAGGGTGTTCGAGGAACTCCGTCTTCGGGTGGATTTCTTCTGAGGGGTTCTTGGGGAGTTTCAACTTCTGGCTTGTGAGTGGGGATTTTCGGGAGTCATTTTACCAGAAGTTGAGGAGCTTAGTGTAGTGACTTAAGGTAAGAACGCATAGTGTATGGCAATTTAGGCTCATGCGTATCTGTATTGGCAATTTAGGCTCAATATATATGGCAATTTAGGCTCAATATTTCTAGCAATTTAGGCTAAGAAATAATTTTTATATACTTACACTAGCTTCGAAATGATAAAAGAACCTTAAGTCGTGAAGAAACTCCCCGACTCGACCGTTCACGATCCTCGCAAGGACATGACCGCGTTCACTCAAGATTTCTTCGCAGATGTCGGACTAAACACAAAAGCATGGCGGTGTACGTACACCATCATGAACACGGGTTTCTATCCACAAGCACATGTACGTATGTATATATGTATGTATGTATGTATGTACGTGTGGATGTTTGTATGAGATTTTCTCTCTATAGGAAGTGGGGACAACAATTTGGTGTACTTCTTCCCAGGTTTGGTCAGCTGGGGTAGCTGCTGGGCGATACTTACGCATCAGAACGTCTTTACGAATGTAAAGACCTCTGTCAATGTCATTTACCTCTGCCTCAGTGGCAGCCTTTTCGAAGAGCGGGACGAGAGTCTCATCGCTCTTCTGCTCCTTTAACAAATTTTCTCTCGTTAAGGGGAGAGGATCTGTAATGGTTAATGTCTCTGGCTCTGAGGAAAATAAGCATGTTAAATCAAAAGAGTCTTCTTCATCTACCTTTCTACTCTGGGACCGAGTTACTGCACAAGCAGGATAAAGATTAAGGTTATCAAGAGGGGAATCTAGAACAAGGTTAGGAGACTCTGTAACAATGGGCAAGGTTACTTTGCTACCTGCAAGGTCGTTAGCTAAAAGTAGCTGGATCCCTGGAACTGGCAATGAGTCTATTACCGCTACTTCAACAGGACCTGTGACTAAATCGGAAGTTAGATATATCTTATGCAAAGGACATCTACGGGTTCCACCGATTCCATCTAGGAGTACATCAGAATGTAAGTAAGTTAGTTGTGGATTAGTAAGAGCTTGAGCCAGTATGAGACTCTGTTTAGCTGCCGTGTCTCTAAGAATGGACACTTGTATAGGAGCGTCATGCTCTGTCGTGGATATTGTTCCTGTCGAAATAAAAGGTAGAAAACACGGGTCTGCTTCCGTCTTAATACCACATGTGGAACTAGCATTACTAGACAATACGGGAGGTTTGGAAGTTAGTTCTAATGGCATAGCTTTGGGAGGACTAGCGGGTTTTTCTTGAAACTGACTATCAGAAACACAGTTAGTGTTATGAGTTAACGTTGTTCTTTGGTTAGCATGCATGGATTTACCTTGTTTCTTGAAACAGGTAGAGACTGTATGTCCGTGCTTGTTACACCAAGTGCAATGTAAGTCTCGGTAGTTTGGGTAGGACTTGTAAGAATTAGTGTGTGTAACTTCGGGTTTTGAATTCTGAGTGGGTGTACTCTTAGTATTTATGTTATAAGTAGTCCTCTTCAAGTTGTCTGTATCTGCCGTTTTGTATTTCTTAGAGTGAGTCAGGGCATACTCTTCTGCTAATATAGCAGCTTTAGACAAACTACTTGGTTTCTGAACTTCTAGATAAACCCTAAGATCTGCATCTAGCTGTGAATTAAACTGTTCCACTAAAATTAATTCTCGAAATTTCTCTAGAGAATCGACTTCACTAGCCGTACACCATTTATCCAGAAGGCGTTCTTGCATCGCCGCAAACTCTACAAAAGTTACTTGAGGCAATTTCTTAAAGTTTCGAAATTTTAACCTATATGCCTCTGGGACTAACTCATACGCTTTTAGGACCCGAATTTTAACACTTTCGTACGAGTTTTCACTCAGGGGAAGAGAAGAATATATCTGTTGAGCCTTACCTATGAAACGAGACTGCATTAACATAATCCAGTATTCTCGGGGGATTTTGAGTTGAGTTGCAATCTTTTCAAATTGCACAAAGAAAGTCTCCGGCTCTTTCTCCGAAAATTGGGGAACTAATTTGATATATCTAGTGACATCAAAATCTCTAGGCGAGAAAGAGCTAACTCCAGAACTCAATCCTGCTCTGCTTAATTCAATTTCAGCCAACCTAACCTTCGTCTCTTCCTCTTTGGCTTTCAATTCTAACTCCATTCTGAGCTTACGCTCTTCACTTAGCAATTCCATTTCTCTAAGTTTTAACCTTAGTCCTGAATCCTCTAATCTAGGGGGACGAGTATATAGAATAGCTTCTGGGGGTAACAAATCCCTCTCAATTAAATGGGATACTACTACTCTAAGTATATCTGCCCTATCAGTGTATCCGCTCAAATCTAATTCTAGGATATTACCTATCTCAAGCAAATGAGAAACGTCCGCACTTAGCAAGACTCTAAGGTCTTGGGACTTAAAAAAATCTTGGAGAATCTCCATCTTACCAGAATTGTTGACGAACTTTCTATCCTTCGATCCTTGGCAAGGTCGCCAGACTATTTCCCTTACTCCCTGTGACGCCTATGGGGAAGGGCCAGGTTCAAAACTAGAGTTCTGTTTAAGAAATATTATTTCCTTCAAAAAAATAAAGATACAAATAAACAATGATCGAAAAATAGAAGTCGCCAAAACTAGCGAAAAGTACAATGTCCGTAACACGTAAATTCACAGAACATAAAAGGCTAGTATTGCCAAGACACGTAAATATACAAGTGTCGATCAAATATCGACAATCAATAACAATCAAAAATAGTCTTAAAGACAATAAGTGGTAAGGTCGAGAAATATCGACCATCAGAATGGAAACTAAGTCCTACGTAATAATTTACGTAAAGAAAATAACAAAGTCGAGAAAATTTCTACGACAAAGTCCGACAAAATTGACACGAGCAATGAGGCTCTGATAAACAGAGTCCACAAAGATTCGAGAATAGAAAAAATTATTCTAAGTCCCAAAACGTAGAGGAACCAGTGCAATGGGGGGCTCTGAGAGGCAGAGTCTGGAATTCTGGAATTCTGGAATTCAAGAAAAGACCACCTCGCTTGCGCGGGATCGGGTTTTGTGGGAGGGGAAGAACGTCTGTTAGAAAATGAAAAGATAGTAGTGTATAAAAGAGGGCTATTGCCACCGGGCGAATCGCGAGCAATTAGGGGCTAGATTGTTGTCATGGCGTAGGAGGACTTGACCAGGAGCTTGGAGGGAAGCGCCCGACGCCGGAGGTTAGGAGGTTGGGATTACCAACGGGGTTACCAACGGGGTTAGGATCACCAACGAAAGTTGAGAAAATGGTAGGAGGCGTAGTAGTAGAGAAAGGGGGAAAAACGGAAAAATCTTTAGTGGGAGGTAAACTGAAATGAGAAGATGTAGTATAAGAGAAAGTGAGAAAGGAAGCGAATTTTAGTCGAAGAAAAAGGAAGTGTATATGTTTGTGCGTGGGATGCGGCTATGTTCGTGAGAGGTGTGTGTGTGTAATTTACGGTTAGTGAGTAGTCGCTGACCGTTACAAGCAATGACATATATATAGACTCTTCTCCGTCAGATCCGGAGAGTTGCCAAGTATCGCTAGACGCGACGATTAACATGAGTGTTTAGGAATATTTCCAAGTACATACACGGATATTCTTTACATCAATGAATAGATAATAATATTTGATGAAGTTACCTTGTCAATCTTAGATAAGCAGAAACTTAATAGTTTTTATATGAATATCTATACGTACGTAAATGTAAGTTAGGGACGCAGTTGCCACAAAATTAGTTCACACGCCAATTTCTTTAGCGCGCGCTTAAGCTAGCATGCCCACAACGACATTACAGCATCAGAAAACGACGAAAATATGCAATTACTTTAATCTTACGTAAATCAAATCCTAAGATTGACAAGATAGATCCGCAAGGTAATACACATACATAAATTCATATGCAAAGTATGGAATAGTTTGTCAAAGCACAAAAAGGAACGAAATACAATCCGATGAATAGAAATCAACACTTTAAGAGTCTTCAGACGTGAATACACCTCACGTAGGCACAGAACTTTCTCACCGGAGTCCGAAGATTAAGAGAATATGTAATTTCTCTTATCTTACGTAAATCAACTCGTAAGATTGACAAGAGAGTTCCACAAGACAATAGACATACATAAATCTATATGTAATGTATAGAATTTGGTTAACAGTGTACAAAAGGAATGGAATACATCATATAAATATAATTCATCACTTTAACAGTACTCTTACAGTTGGATATCGAGAAGTCCACCAAGCCTTACCGTGGGAACGGCCGGCATAGTCCGAGTTACACATACGTACATGCGCTCATGTGCGTCTGAATAAAAATTTTCACTACGACGAGCCTGTAGTCGTAACTATATATATATATATATATATATATATATATATATATATATATATATATATATATATGTAAAGAATTATGTGGAATGACCGACCACTAATAACAGCAATTCCTGCTCATAATAGCATCGGAGGAGTCGAGACAGGGGAAGTGTTCGCTGGCGGCATCATTCTTCTTCAGAGGACACCGACCCAGGACCCAAACATCTGAGAAACAGCGGGAAAGGAGGAGGAGGAGAAGGAGGGGGGGGGGGCTGAAAGCAGACTTGAGGGACCAAACGTAATCACGTCTGCATTATAAAGACAGCACATGTACAAAAGCCACTGAAGAAAATGCGTGCGACCATTACTTTCAATTTCCCAACTACGTTTATGACTTCACAATAGGTAGTCATGCATTGTAGCTAGATCGCGATTTCGAGATCAAGACTTCAGTGGCTTCTAGGGATATTTACTATGTGGTTAGCGAAGAATGTTCTCAAGAACGGAGTGAGGAGATTACATTTTATGTAAGAAGTAATGGTAATATCATCACTCCATTCTTCGGAACATTCTTCCCTAATCCCATAGTAAGAATATCCCTAAACGCTACTGAAGAAGGGTCTTGTACCCGAAATCGCGACCTAGCTATTGTGACTGACTACCTATTGTGAAGTCATAAACTTCTTTTCAAAGGAAAACAAGTCCAAAGTAAGACATATGGAAAAATTTCTTAAGAAAATAATAAGGGCACAACTATAGATGAAAAAAAAAGAAAAAAAAAGTAATCGCGTTTTTTTCTATATAATAATTTTTTTTCTTTTTTTAATCTCGTCCAAATTTGTTCAGATATCAAATATCTAGTATATAAAAACAGGTGCAAGTATGTTATTCATCCCTCCACATATGTGCATCTATCGTATTGGCACCTCGGCAAACAATACATACACTCATACATGAACACGCACGTAAAATACATATATGCACACACATGAAAATACATATATGCACACACGAAAATACATATATGCACACACATGAAAATGCGTATATGCACACATGAACACACGTACACATGAAAACACACACATGAAAACCACACAGGCACACTTGAAATTGGGCACACACACACACACACACACACACACTATCCCTCCAGAACATAGCAGGTTTACTGTGATGGTTTTGCCTAACAACCACTTCGAAAGCGACATTCTTTATTTTGTCCTGTATTATATGGTAAGGGTGAAAGTCACACACAGCTGAAAAAAAACAGATGACTGGCAGCCAGGATATAAAGATAATGCAGTCGTAAACAGAATGAGGTTAATAGTAACAAAAAAGTTAATCTGTCTGCATTGCACTGCAGTGGCAACGCCGCTTCTCACACTACCTCGTTAACAGAGCTTCTTCAGAGTGTACAAACATAATCGGGAAATCAACAGTTATATATCTTACATCATTCCGTGTTCCTTCCTTAACCCACCCCCTCCCTCCCTCTCGTACCCTTCAGCTCCTGTAAGATCATCCAGCCGGACATTTTGGACAGCTTAATAAAACTATCACGATGGTTATAGCAGGGCTGGGATGCTATAAAAGCTGCTTCTACTATTTTTCTTTTTTTTTTTCTTGTCTAATCCTTGTTTTGGTATTTCCACTCCGCCCCAGTTAGGTAAATGTCCGTATTCCTCCGCATGAATCACCAGGGCGTTTGATGTTCGGTGGGCCCTCAGGTCGCTCTTGTGCTCATATGTCCGCTTGTGTATGCCTCTTCCTGTCTCCCCAAAGTAGTTTAGGTCACAGCCACCACATGGGATTCTGTAAACCATGCTGTTGTTATTATGTTCATTTCTACTCTTACCTCTCACTACTTCACCTATCTTCGTACTGGACGTACTGGCGATGTTCAGCCCTGCTCTGCGGAGCAAATGTCCTAACTCTTCTGTGTGCTTGGAGTTGGGAACTACAATGAAGCCACCTTCCTTAGTCTCCTTTTTCTCATCATTTCTCTTTTCCATTATTTTAAGAGCTATTTTCTTCAAACTATGGAGTAACCCTTCTGGATATTTTAGTCCTGAGAACACTTTAACAATATATTTGATTTCTCTGACAATATATTCTTCACTACATACCCGGAACGCTCTGAGAAAAAATCCAATTATTACTCCTCTCTTTATCCTTTCACTATGTGCTGAAAAGTAGTGGATGAGGTCATTTTTGTTGGTAGCTTTTCTGTGAACCGAGAAACCCACCGTGCCGTTATCCTTCCTCCAAATTAATACATTCAAGAAAGGTAACTTTTGATCCACCTCGTGTTCTACTGTGAACTGAATATCCCTGTTTACCATGTTCAGCCTATTAAGTTTGGTGGTGAAATTGGTTTTTTCCGGGGCAATGACTAGGACGTCGTCTACATATGGGTCCCTCTTCCCATATTTTTTATAAAATGATCTCTCTCCAAAACTTCCATGTATAATGATGCAAGGACTGCACTGAGTGGACTCCCCATTGCCAGACCACGTATCTGACAATATTCCTCATCCTGGAACATGAACGGTCCGAATCTGATACACAGAGAGACTAATTCCAAAAAATCATTTCTTCCCACTGGTAAATCCTGGTCATCTATATTACCGATGGCTTCCTTGGCTGCTGTTAGTGCCCCCTCTGCGCAAACATTTGTGAACAAAGCAGTTACATCGTAACTTATCATGATTCTCTGTGAGAAATCCACATTACTGAGTCTCGTGATTAGGTCACTTGAGTCCTTCAAATGGCCACTGCTAAGTGCCCCCAAACATCGAGATAACGGTTTGGCTAAACACTTGGCTAACCTGTGGGGAGCGCTGCCGATACCTGACGTAATGGGTCTCATCGGTATACCCGGCTTGTGTGTCTTTGGTAATCCCCTCATCCTGGGCGGTCTTGGTGCTTCTTCTAACAATCCCAAAAGTTTCTTGCCTCTGTTGGTTCGCATTAATATCCTCCTGGCTTCTTTCTTGAACCGTATCCCTTCTCGTTCTGCGTTTCCTAAGGGTTTTTTCTCATACGTGGATGTATCGTTGAGTAAATCCATCATTTTGATGTTGTAGTCTGTCCTGTTTAATATGACAACTCCTCCTCCTTTATCTGCACTCGTGATAACTAAGTCTTCGTCACTTCCTAAATTTCCCAAAGCTATCTTGAAACGCCTAGGGATGCTACATCGATTAAGATTTGCTAAAGCATGGAAACACGTTAACAATCCCTGTTTAAAACCTTTCTCTACATCACTGTCATCCCATCTATAGTTTTTATTTATAAAATCAGAAAAACTTTTGTTACTCACACCGGTATCGAACTTAAGACCGAGCGAAAGGGCTTGTTTTTCAGTGTCAGATAGTTGTCGGTTTGAAAGATTCACTATGAGATCAGCATTGCCCACTTCATTCCAATCACTTTGTTCACAGAGTAACTCCAATTTCTTTTTCAGTCTCACACTTTGCACTGATTTCTCGGTATCAAGTTTGCGCAGAAGGAATGATGGTAAACGTACCTGGCTGGTGCTGGCTCGTAGATTTTCAACTTCGTTACTCAGGTCCTCACAGGCCTCGGATAGAAACATTTCTGCACTGTTACTAAAAGGGACTCCTTCCTTCCTGAGCTGTTTTGGCGCTTCCCTAGGTAGAACTTTCTCATCTATGCAGTCTTGTAGGGAACGCCTGCGAAGTATACAGCTGTTGATTTTCCGTTTTGCACGAAACTCCCTCCATAAGATTCCCGGTATCTCACCACCACTCGACATGTTGAAGAATGGACGACAAAATGAGTGGCAGGGTGGTGAGATAAACACCGAGAACCGTTGAAGTTTTATTAACTGACGTTTCGCTCTTAACAGAGCTTCTTCAGAGTGTACAAACATAATCGGGAAATCAACAGTTACATATCTTACATCATTCCGCGTTCCTTCCTTAACCCACCCCCTCCCTCCCTCCCTCTCGTACCCTTCAGCTCCTGTAAGATCATCCAGCCGGACATTTTGGACAGCTTAATTTCTACTCTCACCTCTCACTACTTCACATATCTTCGTACTGGATGTATTGGCGATCTTCAGCCCTGCTCTGCGGAGCAAATGTCCTAACTCTTCTGTGTGCTTGGAGTTGGGAACTACAATGAAGCCACCTTCCTTAGTCTCCTTTTTCTCATCATTTCTCTTTTCCATTATTTTAAGAGCTATTTTCTTCAAATAGCTCTTAAAATAATGGAAAAGAGAAATGATGAGAAAAAGGAGACTAAGGAAGGTGGCTTCATTGTAGTTCCCAACTCCAAGCACACAGAAGAGTTAGGACATTTGCTCCGCAGAGCAGGGCTGAAGATCGCCAATACATCCAGTACGAAGATAGGTGAAGTAGTGAGAGGTAAGAGTAGAAATGAACATAATAACAACAGCATGGTTTACAGAATCCCATGTGGTGGCTGTGACCTAAACTACTTTGGGGAGACAGGAAGAGGCATACACACGCGGACATATGAGCACAAGAGCGACCTGAGGGCCCACCGAACATCAAACGCCCTGGTGATTCATGCGGAGGAATACGGACATTTACCTAACTGGGACGAAGTGGAAATATCAAAACAAGGATTAGACAAGAAAAAAAGAAAAATAGTAGAAGCAGCTTTTATAGCATCCCAGCCCTGCTGTAACCATCGTGATGGTTTTATTAAGCTGTCCAAAATGTCCGGCTGGATGATCTTACAGGAGCTGAAGGGTACGAGAGGGAGGGAGGGGGTGGGTTAGGGAAGGAACGCGGAATGATGTAAGATATATAACTGTTGATTTCCCGATTGTTTGTACACTCTGAAGAAGCTCTGTTAAGAGCGAAACGTCAGTTAATAAAACTTCAACGGTTCTCGGTGTTTATCTCACCACCCTGCCACTCATTTTGTCGTCCATTCCTCAATATATATATATATATATATATATATATATATATATATATATATATATATATATATATATTTTCTTGTTGACAGACGAGATTAAATGATATTGCTGTTTCTGCATTATTTATCTTTTTGTTAAGAACTTCAATTTCTCTTGCTAATTTACGGTGTTGGACTGATAGTTTGCTGAGTAGCTGTCCGTATGAGGTTGCAACGTTTCGGTCTTCTCTGTAGACCATCTTCAGGCTAATTGTTTGGGTGTGTGTGTGTGTGATGTTTATATACTATTTTATTTCTGATTGTTTGGGTGGTGTCGTGTGAAGCGATCATCCTGATTGGCTGCTGCGTAGTCATCAGGAATCACTGGGAGAGGTGAGGTCAGGTCCGCTTGTGGGATGGGAGAATCTGGAGGTCTATACTATGTATGTTCATGGTTGGTTTTAATTCTGCTATATAGATTGCTTCAATAAATGCTAATCTGCGGGAGTCTCTTTCTCTGTCTATTATAACTGTTCCTTCTTCTAAGTTTTGACGGGTGAGGGAAGTATTATGTTTGGTGTTATAGTGATTCTTTATGGATCCATGTTGTAGGTGGCAGGTCAAACGTCTTGTAAGTTTAGTCCTCGTCATTCCAATGTATGTTTGAGACCCACAGTTCTCAATGGTACAGTTATGTTGGTAAATGACGTGATTATCTTGTAAAGACGATGTCGATTTGGGAGGGCGGTTTCTCAGTAAAAGTTGTGACGTTTTTCGGGTCTTGTAGTATATGGTCAGTGATATTTTGTCTTCTGGGTCAGTGGGCTTGACGTGTTTTGTAATTATGTCCTTAATGACTTTTTCATCTGTCTTATATTCTGATGACATGTAATTTCTGTAATATATGTTTATGTTTTCTTGTTTTTGTGTGGTAGGTTTGTTAGAATACCAGTTGGTGATGTCCCGTTTTGTTGCTTCGTTAATTAACTTGTTACTATACCCATTGTTAATAAGGACTTGGGTAAGTCTTTCCAGTTCAGTGTGTGTATCTTTCCATGTAGAGCAGTGTGATATGGCGCGTCGTATGTATGCGTTGATAGTGGAGTTTAAATATCGTTGAGGGCATTCACTTTTACCATTAAGACATAGGTTTTTGTTGCTAGGTTTTACGTATACTGATGTGGTGTACTTGTTGTTATGACTGGTTACTAAGACATCGAGGAAGGGCAAACGTCCGTTGTTCGATTCTTCGAACGTAAAATTAAGGCCGGAAGCTTCTATAAGTTGTTCTCTGAGTCTTTGGAGTTCTTGAATATCTTTGACTCTAACGAAAATGTCATCTATATAGCAGCAATAAATGGATGGTCGGTTGGTGGCGAGTGTGAGCTTCTCTATGGTTCCCATGAAAATTTTTTGCGAAAAGGACTCCTAAGGGGCTTCCCATGGCGACTCCATCTATTTGTTTGTACATATTACCGCGTGGACATGTGAAGGGGGCTTCTTTAGTACAGATCTCTAAAAGGGTGCGTAAGGAAGCTTCTGGAATGTTCAGTGTCGGTGTGTTGTCGCATCGATAGACTCTATCTAGGATGAAATGTATTGTTCTGTCGACGTCGATGTTTGTGAATAAACTTTCCACGTCCAGCGATGCTATAATGTGATTTTCTGCGGGAGGGGCATTTGCTAGGATTTCTAGGAATTCTTGGGCTGATGTCAGAGCGTAATCCGTGGGTACGTATGGGGTGAGAATTTCGTTCAGTCTTTTGGCTACTGAATAAGTCGCTGTGGGAATTTGGGAGATGATAGGACGAATGGGGTTGTTGGGCTTGTGTGTTTTTACGTTTCCAAAAGCGTGACCAGGGGAGTAGTCCCCTGTTAATTTGCTAAAGTGTGGGCTGGACGATGAGGCGTTGATGGTATCTATTACATTGTTGATTTTCTTTTTGATCTGTTCCGTGGGATTACGAGTGATTTTTGTGAGCTTGGAGGTGTCAGTTAGAATGTTGTCCATTTTTGTGAGGTATTCTTGTTTGGAGATTATGGTAAAGGCTGCGGTCTTGTCGGCTCTTCTGATGGCAATGTCCTCGTTTTCACGGAGTTGTTTGGCTGCTTGAATATGTTTTTTATGTACTAAATTGCTTTGGAAATTGCCTCTGGTTTTGGATGCTTCTGCAATGAGTGTTGCTTGGAGGTCCGTGGAAACGGTAACTTTCTTTTGTTTTTCCAATTTTTGAATATCATCTAGGAGTACTTCAATTTCCAGTCTTTTCCGGTGTTTTCCTGGTTTGGTAGTGTAGTGGCAGTTGAGTCCCATGTTGAGTAATTCTTCTTGATCTTTGGTGAGTTGTAAGTTGGTGACAAGGTTGTAGAATCCTTGGGTAGGTTTTGGAAGTTTTATGTTGCCTCCATAACATCGGGAGAGTTTGGACACATTCCTAGCTTCTGTGCCTTGAAGGTGTTGTTGTTGTAGACGATGTAGTTCATTTTCGACGAGTTCTCGTAAGTGTACGGGAACATCTGCTTCTTTCCAAGTGGCTAGGACCTTATCTAATTGTTCTTTCAATTGAAGAGAGAGCTGCTGTTTCTCTTGCAATTGGCGTTCTACGAGTTCTTTTCTGAACTTGTAGGTTAGCTCCGAGTTCCTGGTTCTCTCGTCATGAAGTTTAATATTAGTGTATCCAGGAAGAATATTTTCTTGTTGACAGACGAGATTAAATGATATTGCTGTTTCTGCATTATTTATCTTTTTGTTAAGAACTTCAATTTCTCTTGCTAATTTACGGTGTTGGACTGATAGTTTGCTGAGTAGCTGTCCGTATGAGGTTGCAACGTTTCGGTCTTCTCTGTAGACCATCTTCAGGCTAATTGTTTGGGTGTGTGTGTGATGTTTATATACTATTTTATTTCTGATTGTTTGGGTGGTGTCGTGTGAAGCGATCATCCTGATTGGCTGCTGCGTAGTCATCAGGAATCACTGGGAGAGGTGAGGTCAGGTCCGCTTGTGGGATGGGAGAATCTGGAGGTCTATACTATGTATGTTCATGGTTGGTTTTAATTCTGCTATATAGATTGCTTCAATAAATGCTAATCTGCGGGAGTCTCTTTCTCTGTCTATTATAACTGTTCCTTCTTCTAAGTTTTGACGGGTGAGGGAAGTATTATGTTTGGTGTTATAGTGATTCTTTATGGATCCATGTTGTAGGTGGCAGGTCAAACGTCTTGTAAGTTTAGTCCTCGTCATTCCAATGTATGTTTGAGACCCACTATAACACCAAACATAATACTTCCCTCACCCGTCAAAACTTAGAAGAAGGAACAGTTATAATAGACAGAGAAAGAGACTCCCGCAGATTAGCATTTATTGAAGCAATCTATATAGCAGAATTAAAACCAACCTTGTGGTTTGCCCAATTATATCATCTTATTATGAAGCCCAATCATAAAGCCCAAAAAACTTGCATATCAAGACTTCAATGTCTTTTTTCGCACCGAGTCTGTCCATTTCTAAGCCCATTCAAAAAAGCCCATAATCAATCTTCAGAGCCTATAAGGTCTTTGTAATGACCTTTTGACATCAACTTTGGCTCGTACGTCGGAAGCCTGTTGGAAAAAGCCCATGATTTTCTCCTGGAGGACCGTATGGTCTCTTCAATGACCTTTTGTCCCTTTTTCTTGTCCCGTTTAAAAAAGCCCGTAAGTTCTTCAATGTCCATAAAGGTCTTGACAAAGACTTGTCGGGTGCCCGGGCCATGGCGTCGTGTTGAAAGGACTTTGAGTCTTTGTCCGCAAGAGTTCGGGGGAGCGCCAGTCACTGCATGGCTTGCCAAGCCATTCATCGAAGGGACGTTCTTCGGTGGCGTCTTATCCCCCAACTTCCTTTCTCTTCCGCGGGGCAAGACCACTCCTGGGCACAAGCTTCCTCGCGACAAAGATTGATAGTGTAACAAAGAATGACAGTAGAATAGTAGTAGTAGTATAAGTATCATTATATATGTATGAATTATTATTATTATTATTATTATTATCATTATCATTATTATTATTATTATTATTATTATTATTATCATTATGAGTATTGTTATTGTTGTTGTTGTTGTTGTTGTTGTCATTGGTATTATTACTATCACACACAAGTGGACAAGATACAGGGATGACCCGTCATCCAGGAGGTGCCGAGATAAGAGGGAGGGAAGAGGGTAGGGGGGAGTGTAGTTTGTAGTGGATGGAATGGGTGGGACTGGTTTCTATGCCTTTTTCTTTTGGCTATCTCCCGTGTAAGAGGGAAAAAAGCCTTTGGTATATATATATGTATATATATATATATATGTATATATGTATGTATACATATATATATGTATATATGTATATATATATATATATTTGTGTGTGTGTGTGTGTGTGTATATGCAAAAATAATCACAATAACACATGACTAAATAATACTGCAGAAACCACAGGGAAAATAAAGTCGGAATACTAAACGTTTTCGTCTATTACGACATCCTCAGAGTACAAGAAAGAGACATAGAACACAATATTTATACAGAAATAAGAAAACTAGGGAAAGTTATAGTCACATAAAAGTTCCGTACAATATACATACACACACATTCATATATATATATGTGTGTGTCTCTATTACCTTCGCTGTCTGCCTCCTCATCCTTCCGCCACCGCCTTCTTCGTTTCTTCCTTCTTCTTCTCCTTCTTTTGCTCCTTTTCCTCCTCTTCTTTCTCCTCCTTCTCCTCCACCTTCTTCTTTTGCTCCCTTTCCTCCTCTTCGTCCTCCTCTTCTTTCTTCTTCTCCTCCTCCTTCTTCTTTTGTTCCTTTTCTCCTCTTCTTCCTCCTCTTCCTCTTCTTCCTCCTACATCTCTTCCCTTTCCCTTCATCTCCCCTTTTTCCTCCTGATTTCCCTGTTCCTTTTTTCCAATTCCCTCTCCTGGTTATCTTTCTCCGACTGTCCATCTTCTTTTACCTCCTCCTCTTCTCCCCTCCTCATTTTCCCCCTCTTACAATTTCTCCTCCTCCTCCTCCTCCTCCTTTTCCCCCTATTACAATTTACAATTCTTCTTCCTCCTCCTCCTCCCCCTCCTCCTCCTCCTCCTCCTCCTATCCCCTTCCACCTCCTCCTCCCCCTTTTCCCCTTCTTATAGTTCCTCCTCCTATCTTTTCCCTTGGTCTTCCTCCTTGTTTCTCTCCTTCTCGTTATCTACATGACCTCCCTTCTCTTTCTCTTTTGTCTTCTTTCTCTGAGAAGAAGAAGAGACGTACTTCGGCGACGTCGCCGGCGGGATCGAACCCGAAGACCCAGTCATAGGTCTTGCCAAAGTCCACGAAGGCTTTACTTCACATGGGCTCCCCCGAAGTGTATAAGCTCGTGTATCGTTTCGAAGGGGACAGTCCAAGCTGGGATTAAATAATATTGCTGTTTCTGCATTGTTTATCTTTTTGTTAAGAACTTCAATTTCTCTTGCTAATTTACGGTGTTGGACTGATAGTTTGCTGAGTAGCTGTCCGTATGAGGTTGCAACGTTTCGGTCTTCTCTGGAGACCATCTTCAGTCTAATTGTTTGGGTGTGTATGTGTGCGATGTTTATATACTATTTCATTTTTGATTGTTTGGATGGTGTCGTGTGAAGCGATCATCCTGATTGGCTGCATTTATTGAAGCAATTTATATAGCAGAATTAAAACCAACCATGAACATACACAGTATAGACCTCCAGATTCTCCCATCCCACAAGCGGACCTGACCTCACCTCTCCTAGTGATCCCTGATGACTACGTAGCAGCCAATCAGGATGATCGCTTCACACGACACCATCCAAACAATCAGAAATAAAATAGTATATAAACACCGCACACATACACACCCAAACAATTAGACTGAAGATGGTCTCCAGAGAAGACCGAAACGTTGCAACCTCATACGGACAGCTACTCAGCAAACTATCAGTCCAACACCGTAAATTAGCAAGAGAAATTGAAGTTCTTAACAAAAAGATAAACAATGCAGAAACAGCAACATTATTCAATCTCGTCTGTCAACAAGAGAATATATATATATATATATATATATATATATATATATATATATATACATATATATAATATATATATTTGCAAAAATAATCACAATAACACGTAACTAAATAATATTGCAGAAACCACAGGGAAAATAAAGTCTGAATACTAAACGTTTTCGTCTATTACGACATCCTCATAGTACAAGAAAGAGACATAGAACACAATATTTATACAGAAATAAGGAAACTAGGGAAGGTTATAGTCACATAAAAGTTCCGTACAATATACATACACACACATTCATGTATATATATATGTGTGTGTCTCTATTACCTTCGCTGTCTGCCTCCTCATCCTCCCTTCCGCCACCGCCTTCTTCGTTTCTTCCTTCTTCTTCTCCTCCTCCTCCATCTTCTCCTTCTTTTGCTCCCTTTCCTCCTCTTCTTCTTTCTCCTCCTCCACCTTCTTGTTTTGCTCCCTTTCCTCCTCTTCGTCCTCCTCCTTCTTCTTTTGTTCCTTTTCTCCTCTTCTTCCTCCTTTTCCTTCTTTTTCTCTTCTTCCTCCTCCATCTCTTCCCTTTCCCTTCATCTCCCCTTTTTCTTCCTGTTTTCCCTCTTCCTTTTTTCCAATTCCCTCTCCTGGTTATTTTTCTCCGACTGTCCATCTTCTTTTACCTCCTCTTTTTCTCCCCTCCTCATTTTCCCCCTCCTACAATTCCTCCTCCTCCTCCTCCTCCTCCTCCTCCTCCTTCTCCTCCTCCTCCTTCTCCTCCTTTTCCCCCTATTACAATTTACAATTCTTCTTCCTCCTCCTCCTCCCCCTCCTCCTCCTCCTCCTCCTCCTCCTCCTCCTCCTCCTCCTCCTCCTTCACTCGCGTGAAAGTACAGTCCCCAAAAATGACATTCCTGCTTCACGGGATAGTCCCCAGCTTGCACTGCAGGATGGAGGATGGCAAATGGTCAAGAGAGGTGCCAAACCCCGCCGGAGGGCACAGATATCATCAGGACCCACCACCTCCAACTGATTTAAAGTTTTAGAACTAGCCAAGGAGGATGAGTTTGAGACTCGTTTAGTAGGAGACTCCATAGTGAGGCACCAATCCGAAGAGTTCTGTGGCCGCTCTTCAAATGGCCGCAGAAGGTGCTATATGTATAGAGGCGCCGGACTCGATGACATCGCCGAGTCCTGTGACGAAGTCACAAAAGAAGCGGACGCTAACACGGTATTCATAATCCACGCCGGTACGAATGACGTCGAATCAACTCGATCGGAAGACCTCATCGAAAAGTACCGGAGTACAATCAGGAAATATAAAGAAAAAGTTCCCGGGAAAAACCTTGTCATCTCAGGGATCCTTCCCAGATTCCAGAGAAGGGGAAAACATTTCGACATAGACAGATTCTACGACAAAGCATTCAGTGCGAACAACAGAGTAAAATCCCTCTGTGAAAAGGAAAAAGTACACTTTGTCAACTTCTGGGACAACTTCTACTTCGATAAAACTCTTTTTGAGGACGACGGTCTCCACTTGAATATAGCCGGAGCAGCAAGGTTAGGTAGGCTGCTCAACAACAACCTGACCGACATTAGAAGAAAAAACTCATCAGCGGAGCCCCCATCAACATCCACGTAACAGAGCAAAACAGAAAAGTGGCAGATATCAATCTATGTTACGTTAATGCTCGCAGCATACGAAACAAGTTCGAAGACCTAGAGATTCTCGGAGCGACAGGCAACTATCACGTGATAGGAGTAACAGAGACATGGTTGGACACATCAAGTCGAGACTTTATAGCGGAATACTGTTTGTCAGGCTACACAATTTTCAGCTGCGAAAGAGAAAATAGAATAGGTGGTGGAGTAATCTTGTATGTCCATAACTCCCTCCAACCATCACTGTTAAAAACAGAAACAGTAACAAGTGTTGATATATTGTTTGTTGAAATAAGAACCAATTGCAGTAAATCTAAAGTAATAATTGGACTTGTTTATAGACCACCGGGTCAGCTACTAGTAAATGACGAAAAATTATTCGATCTAATCATAGAAACTAACCAACGCTGCGAGACAGTCATCATGGGAGACTTTAACTTACCGGTGAAGAGATGGGGTGAAGATTTGAGTTCGCATACAGGACGAGACTTGTATAGTAACTTACTGGAAAGTGGCCTCCACCAAGGCGTAAACAGCCCTACCCGAGGAGATAACATCCTTGACCTAATATTCTCTAAACAGAAAATCTTGTAAACGAAGTAAATATAGGCCCATTATTCAGCACTAGTGATCATCGTACCATCACATTCAAAATTAAAATGGAAGCCAATTTATCTAAGACCAGCAAAGAAAAAGTACCCGACTTCCGTAGAGCTAATTTCAATAGACTTCGATCATCACTAGAAAACTTAGACTGGAGTACAACTCCGAACGAGACTGATATTGATAAAGCGTGGGAAAACTTCATCAAGGACCTAAACAATGCTGTAAATCTCTGTGTTCCCTATCGTGAGAGACGCCCGGCAACAAATAAACCAAAGTGGTGGAATAGGGAAATTAGTAACAACCTCTCTCGTAAAAAGAATGCGTACAAAAAGTATTTATCAACTAAAAGCCAAGACGATAAACTAACACTAGACAGAATTCGCCGCGAAACAAAAACACTGATAAAGCGTAGTAAGAAAGATCTTGAAGAGTATATTGCTGAGGCAAGCAAGTCGAACCCTAAAGAATTCTATAGTTATGCGAATAAGAAGAAAACGCTCACCTGCGGCATTGGACCATTAAATGACGATGAAGGAAAACATACGGATGATGAAAATGAGATGGCCTCAATCCTTAATAATTTTTTGCATCCGTCTTCACAGACGAAGATTGCTCAGTGTATCAGCCACCAGAACATAAAATGTTCCAAAACGTTTTAAATCAACTCATAATTACAGAAAGGGATGTCGTACAAGTGATTGATAAGCTCAAAATGAACAAAGCCCCGGGACCTGACAAAATTTCACCTAGAATTCTGCAAGAAGTCAAAAATCAAATCGGTAAACCCTTGTGCATCCTCTTGAACAGATCATTAGCACTCGGTAAAGTCCCATCAGATTGGAAATGTGCTAACGTAACACCAATATTCAAGAAAGGGGACAAATCACAACCAGGCAACTACAGACCGATTAGCCTAACTTCGATTGTGTGCAAACTGCTAGAGACAATTATCCGTGACAGCGTAGTAAATTTTTTAGAAGAAAATAAGATTATGAAAGATTCACAACATGGCTTCCGAAGCAAACGCTCATGTCTAACTAATCTCCTTGACTTTTTTCATGACGTCTTTAACAAATACGAGGAATGTAGATCTGTTGATATAATCTATCTAGATTTTCAGAAGGCATTCGATAAAGTCCCCCATAAACGATTGCTCGACAAATTAAAAATGCACAGCATTTCTGATAATATCCACAACTGGATTAAAGATTGGCTCTCAGAGCGGAAACAGAGGGTCGTAATTAACGGGGCATCATCTAGCTGGCTCGACGTTAAAAGTGGCGTACCGCAAGGATCAGTTTTGGGACCCGTCTTGTTCTTAATATATATAAATGATCTAGATGACGGCCTCCTCTGCAAAGTATCAAAATTTGCTGATGACACAAAAATTGCCGGTAAAGTAACAACCACCAATTAGAAAGAAACTCTACAATCCGATCTAGATAAATTATCAAGTTGGGCTAGCAAGTGGCAAATGAAATTTAACGCTAACAAATGTAAAGTTATGCACATTGGAGGTAACAATGATCACATCCAATACCAAATGAATGGCGAAATACTGGATTCAGTAACTAAAGAAAAAGATCTAGGAGTCTTAATATCAAATGATTTGAAGCCAAGTCAACATTGCTCAGAAGTTGTTAAAACAGCAAACAAATTAGTTGGCTTCATCGGAAGAATCTTCGAAAATAAATCAGAAAAAATATTGCTAAACCTCTATAACTCCTTGGTTCGTCCCCATCTAGAATACTGTGTACAATTTTGGTCCCCATACTACCAGAAAGATATTAACAAACTAGAAAGAGTACAACGGAGAGTGACCAAAATGATACCAAGGCTGAGAAATCTGCCGTATGAAGAAAGACTAAAAAATCTAAACTTGTTCTCACTCTCAAAAAGAAGAATGCGAGGAGATTTGATTGAGGTTTTGACAACATTAATGTCGACGATTACTTCTTATTAGACCAATCAAATACAAGAAAACGCAATGATTTCAAAGTAATTGGCAAAAGATTCTCTACGAACGAAAGTAAGCACTTCTTCTTTAACCGGGTTGTTAACGTGTGGAATTCGTTACCTCCCAGTCGTCGAAAGTAACACGATAACAACATTTAAAAATCGCTTAGACAAATACTTGGAATCTAATCCGCAGATAAAATATTATCCTTTGCAATAAAAGAAATAACAACCAGACATTTAATCATAATTGGATTAATCGGATAGGATAGTGATAGCAGTAGTGTTAGTTCGAAAGTAACACGATAACAACATTTATAAATCGCTTAGACAAATACTTGGAATCTAATCCGTAGATAAATTATTATCCTTTGCAATAAAAGATATGACAACCAGACATTTAATCGTAATTGGATTAATCGGATAGGATAGTGATAGCAGTAGTATTAGTTCATCTTCTATCGCTTAGTTGCCCTGTTTCCTTAACTGTAGTGTAGTTTAGTTAACACAAACAGCCTCGTTAGGGCCAGTAGGCCTGCTGTTGTTTGTTCTTCCTTTGTGTTCCTTTGTGTTCCTCCTGTCCCCTTCCACCTCCTCCTCCCCCTTTTCCCCTTCTTATAGTTCCTCCTCCTATCTTTTCCCTTGGTCTCCCTCCTTGTCTCTCTCCTTCTCGTTATCTACATTACCTCCTTTCTCTTCCTCTTTTGTCTTCTTTCTCTGAGAAGAAGAAGAGACGTACTTCGGCGACGTCGCCGGCGGGATCGAACCCGAAGACCCAGTCATAGGTCTTGCCAAAGTCCACGAAAGCTTTACTTCACATGGGCTCCGCCGAAGTGGATAAGCTCGTGGATCGTTTCGAAGTCCTTGGAAGCACGGCCCCCAGACGAAAGGGACAGTCCAAGCTGGGCGTCGCGTTCGTTTCTCCAGCGCTTCTGTCCTCGGGGACAGTGTCGTTGTAGAAAGTAGATGATGATCACCAGTGGGGATGAGTCTCTAACCGTGGAATTATAGGTGTCTCTGGTCCGTAGTGGCGTCGCTACAGTCCCCTATAACGAGGGGGTGGGGGCTTCTGAACTGATTTCAGTAGAGATGAGTCTCCGAACTTAAGATAATAGGTGACTTTGGTCGGTAAGGGTGTCAGTGAAGTCTCCTTAAAGCATTCGCTAACCACCACTAGTGTTTGGTTAGTGGCCTACAAGGGCGCTGAGGAACCCCAGTTGTGTGTGTGTAACCCTGTGGAAACCCCAGGGGCTGAGGAACCCCGGAAGAGGGGTTCCTGAGCAGTCACTACAGGGACCGGAGGAGTTGTCGGGCCCTGCTGGCGGTCTGGTCGAAGTCATAATGCATGAGGTTGGTGTAGTCACAGAAGGGAAAGACCGGAGGACCATTCAACGTCCTTGGCTGGATGGATTCTGACCCCAAGTCTGAGAGAAAGAGAGAGAGAGAGAGAGAGAGAGAGAGAGAGAGGAAAATAAGTGAGGAAATAGACCAAAAAGAAAGAAAAAATGCGACACTTGCGGTAACCTTCCAACAGGCTCTGACATGTCTGGCAACCAGACTTCGGAAACTTCGAACTGAAGAAGAAGAAAGAGGAGTTACGGCAGGGGTTTTCTTGAGCGTTCGAAGAATTAATAAGTGTGTTTCCAGCCCCCGGCCTCAAGAAATGTGGTCCATCGGGAGACTGCAATGCCAGAAGGAGTTCCCGGGTTTCCGACCGTAATTCCGGAGGACAGGAATGCCAAAAGACGTCCTTATGTGTGGCCTAGCAGCGTAAGCCTAACATACACCAAGGTACATACAAACATAATCATATTTACATGCAGACATACAAAGATGTAGCCTAACCAAGGCACACACACACACACTTCAACCATACCAACACCCACCCCACATCCATTTGTATCTTAGCTTTTAGTGGATGAAGTGTCACCTCTACGGACTGCAAACTGCCTGCATGAAAAGCAGTGCAGCAAGGCACAGCACCTTCACACCAGGGCCCGACAGCCGGGGCTGGTTTACCCACACAGCTTCCTTTACATGGCAACCCTCCCACCTCGTCCACAGAAGCAATTACAGAGCCGTCAAGAAAAAATCTTCCTTGGCCTTTCTCACCCATTCATAACCACTCTCCATTCATACCTATCTCTTCCCCTCTCCCTTCCCTGCTCGGCAGACATGCCCCTTGTACCCACGGCCCTATTTCACCCTATCCATCTCATTGTCGGTCTTCCCCTTAAGTCCATTTCATCCACCTCCGCCTTGTACACTCATTTTGTTAGTCTTTCTTCATTCTTTCCATATACCCTAGCCATCTCCGTATTCTTTGGTCAACCCTATCTACCAGCCGTCTTTCCACCCCCGCTCTCTGCCTCACCTCTTCATTTCTCTCTCTATACATCTTCGGAACCCCCACCACACTCCTTATATATTTCACTTTAAACACATTTTGATTCTTGTCTAAAAACCCACCATCCCGTTTCCAGTCAGTGAGAGACCCCTGTTATGGCAAAGCCCTGTCACTTGCGACAAGCCGCTGTCTTTTTTTTCCTAGGCCGATGTTGGGTCGCCTCCCCGCCTAGCCAGGATATTCGGGAACCGGTTCGGCAAGCACGCAGTGGGCCCGGGGAATCGCAAACATGGCCACCTGCTCATGAGTTAATGAACTGTATTTGCTGGACTACCCGACTCGTCCTTGAAATCCAAGTCTCTGCCCCATCCAGTGTCGTGGGAACATAAGAACATAAGAATGAAGGAGACTGCAAGAGACCATAAGGCCTACACTAGGCAGCTCTGTATCCATCACCACCTGTCATCCCCATGGTGGGAAGAGTCGCCTTCCATTTGTACAGACTTCTCTTGGCGTTTCCCCCAGATACCTGCATGCTTTCTGCCACTTACGAGATCTTCGGCAGAGCGCTCAGAATCTTCGAAGTCTGCTGTTTGGCAGGCCCTCTTCGACAAAGAATTTTGGAGTCTGCCGCTCAAGAGATGGTTTCCTTCGTCAAAGAATCTTGGGAGTTCGCCGCGCACGAAGTCTACTTGGGCAAAGCGTCCGAGACGTTCAAAGTGTGCTGTTAGATCGCGAGGGCAAAGAGCAACTGGATGAATGAGGCACCAAACCCAAGAGGTTACATGTTGGGAACATCTTGCTAGGGTAGTGAACTAAACGTTTATCCATTTACACACACACACACACACACACACACACACACACACACACACACACACACACACACACGCACGCACACGCACACACATCCCCTGAAAGAACTTAAAACTAACCGAGGAAAAAAAAGATTATGCAGATCTCATAGTCTACACTGGTGGGTCACAACGCGTGGACCATAATGAACTCCCCCAGTGGACCAGAGTCTCGCAGTGTGATCCACAGACGTAAACCTGGTAAGAGTTATTGGATGCAACACGACTAATTTGAGTCAAATTCAGTCTTCTGAGGTTAATGAACAGCAGTGCATAAGTATGGGGGAACTTGAGAAAATACATTGAGCACCCGTTGTTATCGCACAACCAGAAAATAGAAATAAATAAATAGATGAATAAATTAATAAGATTAGAATAGAATTATATATATATATATATATATATATATATATATATATATATGTGTGTGTGTGTGTGTGTGTGTGTGCGTGTGTGTATGTGTATGCAGAAATCACTTGAACGCGTGACCGAGCGCTTTCGTATATAGGATAGACGAAAGCGCTCGGTCTCCTTTCTGTTATTTTCCTATTGTTTTTTCTGCATATGTATATATATATATATATATATATATATATATATATATATATATATATATATATATATGACATATTTTTCTTTACTTTTCAAATGCATGAAAATTATATAGAAATTGATGGCCATCCCGTATTGAATATAATCCTTGTCATCTTTTGTATTTATATGCATATATAGATTTGTCAATTTTAATGTAATCTGACAAGCGAAAATTGACTCGTTAGCTCCTAGATCAATTCCTTTGAGGCCAATAAAAATAATCTGGCGTTAGAACCCAGAACGAAATTAGAATTGAGAACCACAGAAATTGGTAGGGAAAGTTCCAGCATCAATCGCCCTCAACCGCAAGCCTCAATTCTGAAGGGGCAAATCACGGAGTCACAATTTTTTTTTTTTTCTCATGCAAGATGATTATATACAGATACAAAGCTTACTTTTAGATACGGTTACGCTAGTCAACGGAATGGTAGGATCCCAACAGATTACATTGAATTTCGTTCAAGGTTGGAGTGTGAAGTTACGCTCCAACCTTGGACGAAATCCAATCGAATCTTTGGAATCCAACCATTCCGTTGACTAGTGTAACTGTACCTTGAGACAAAATAACATGATAAAGAATACTGCTAATGTCACTGAACTAATAACAATGTAGGAATTTTGTCTAATATAAAATTAAAAGATCTTATTCAGCTGAGGGCTAGCCCAACGACGCCCAAGAAACTTCCATCGATTTGTTGTCTTATGGCTCCTGCTGGCCTGCAACTAAAAGCTTCTTATAGCCCAAGTGAAAATGCTCCAGCCTCGCGAGGCTTATTCGAAAAGCCCGAAATTTCTTTCCAAATAACAAAAGATCGTTTTTCGTGATCGTTTTCCTTGTGGTTTGCCCAATTATATCATCTTATTATGAAGCCCAATCATACATACATACATATACCAAGGCTTTTTCCCCCTTTCAAGGGAGGTAGCCAAAAAGGGAAAGGCATAAAAACACTCCCACCCATTTCATCCCTAAATACACTCCACACCCCTCCCACCCTCCCTCTCATCTGAGCACCTCCTGGATGACGGGTCATCCCTGCACCCTGCCCACCGCCCTGGGTCAGAAGCAGTGTCGCAAGACACAGTACATCCACAGCGAGGCCGCTTCATTTAATCGGCGACCCCCCCTCTCCGTCCCCCTTTGCATATAAGGAGAGGACGGGGAGAAATCCCTTCGGCCTGCGTCAAAATTTACTCACACATACTACCCCACCCCCCACTTCCCCGCCCATTCCTCCTCATGCAGTCACAACATCATCCATATACAACCATTCTCCACTCACCTCTGTCTTCCGTCCTCTCCCTTCCTTCCTCAACAGACATTCCCCTCTTCCCCAAAGCCCCCTTCACCCCATCCATCCACCTCATCCTAGGACGTCCCCTCATGTTCACTCCCTCCACATCTGCCTTCCATACCTCTTTTACTAGTCTTTCTTCACTCATTCTTTCCATGTGTCCAAACCATCCTAATATTCTTTCATCAACCCTATCTCCCAAATCCTTTTTCACCCCTGTTCTCCTCCTCACCTCCTCATTTCTCACTCTATCTAGCCTAGTAACCCCCACCATACTTCTCAGACACCTCATCTCAAACACATTCAAACTCCTTCTCTCTTCTTCTCTTATGTTCCACGTTTCTGCCCCATACAGTGCTGTTGGCACAATCACTCCTTCATACAGTCTCCTCTTCGCATCCATTCCCAAATGTCTATTTCTCATTACACTCTTTAAACCACCAAGGCATTTACTCGCTTCTCTCAATCTACATTCTACCTCCACCTTCACTCCACCTTTTCCTGCTACACTTGCACCCAAGTATCTAAAACTATCCACTTCCTCCAGTCGCTCTCCCTTAATGTTCACTTCCAGTCTACTGCCACTTTCACCCCTTGTACATCTCATCACCTTACTTTTACCCACATTTATCTTTAGCTTTCTTCTATCACATACTCTCCCAAACTCTGCCACCAGCTTCCTCAATCCCTCCTCTGACCCTGCCACAAGCGCAGTGTCGTCCGCAAACAACAGCTGGCTCACCTCCCACTTTTCTCCATTTTCTTTAACCATCTACAGTCCCTGACTCACTACCCTAGCATTCACCTCTCGCACCACCCCATCCATGTATAAGTTGAACAGCCAGGGCGACATAACGCATCTTTGACGAAGTCCCACCTTTACTTCAAACCACTCACTTTCTCCATTTCTAATCCTGACACATGCTCTACTACTCTCATAAAAACTCTTGACAGCTCCCAAAAGCTTTCCTCCTATCCCATAAATCTGCATAACCTCCCACAGTGCCTTTCTGTCTACCCTATCATAAGCCTTTTCCAGATCCATGAAAGCCCAAAAAACATCCTTCCCCTTTCCTATAGCTTTCTCACATATCTGTCTTACCACAAAGATCTGATCTACACAACCTCTACCCGTCCTAAATCCACACTGTTCCATTTTTTGGTGGAAGGTAAGCTGAGAGTGGAGGATAGATGGAGAAGGAGGAAAGGGACAAAAGGTAGGGAGGTTCTTAGAGTGAACTCCTTGAATGAAAAGGAAAAGGAGAAGGAGTACGAAAAGAAGCTGAAGGAGGAGTGGGAGGGAGTAAAGGATAGAGCAGAGATGGGTGTGGAGGAGGAATGGGGATGGTTCAAGGAGGGAGTCTTAAAGTGTGCAAGGATGGTGTGTGGAACAAGAAGGACAGGGGGAAATAGAAGAAAGGGTAGTGAATGGTGGGATGAGGAAACAAAGAAGGCTGTAGAAGAGAAGAAGCGAGCTTTCACAGATTGGTTACAAAAGAGGACAGGGGAGTCATATGAGACGTACAAAGAAAAGAAAAGAGAAGTAAAGCAAAAGGTAAAGGAGGCAAAGAGGAGAGCAGATGTGAAATGGGGTAGGAGTATGACAGAAAATTTTGAAAGTAATAAAAAGATGTTTTGGAAAGAAATTAAGAGAGGAAGAGGAGGCGAATCAAGTAGGGAAGAAAAGGTAAAAGGTACAGATGGAGAGTTGATAATGGAAGAGATGGCAGTGAGGGGAAGATGGGCAGAATATTTTAGGGAGTTGCTGAATGTGAAGGAGGATAGGGAAGGAAAGATAGCTGCAGTGGGAAATGCGAAGAAAATGAGAGTGATGAGTGAGGAGAATGGAGGAGAAACAAGGAAGGATGAGGTGAAGGCAGCTGAAAAGATGATGAAAGCAGGTAAGGCACCTGGTCTGGATGGAAGCCCAATCATAAAGCCCAAAAAACTTGCACATCAAGACTTCAATGTCTTTTTTCGCACCGAGTCTGTCCATCTACTAAGCCCATTCAAAAAAGCCCATAATGAATCTTCAGAGCCTATAAGGTCTTTGTAATGACCTTTTCATATCAACTTTGGCTCGTACGTCGGAAGCCTGTTGGAAAAAACCCATGATTTTCTCCTGGAGGACCGTATGGTCTCTTCAATGACCTTTTTGCCCTTTTTCTTAGTCCGTTTGAAAAAGCCCGTAAGTTCTTCAATGTCCATAAAGGTCTTGACAAAGACGCGACGGGTGCCCGGGCCATGGCGTGGTCTTGAAGGGACTTTTGAGTCTTTGTCCGCAAGAGTTCGGGGGAGCGCCAGTCACTGCATGGCTTGCCAAGCCATTCTTCGAAGGGACGTTCTTCGGTGGCGTCTTATCCCCAGGAGGGACAGCTTTCTTCTGAGCCCAAAAGTAAAAATCTTCTTCCCCAAACTTCCTTCCTCTTCCGCGGGGCAAGACCACTCCTGGGTACAAGCTTCCTCACGACACAGATTGATAGTGTAACAAAGAATGACAGTAGAATAGTAGTAGTAGTATAAGTATCATTATATATGTATGAATTATAATCATTATTATTATTATTATTATTATTATTGTTATTATTATTATTATTATTATTATTATTATTATTATTATTTTCATTATTATTATTATTATTATTATTATTATTATTATTATTATTATTATTATAATTATTATTACACAATGTAACACATGTTTCGTTTTTTTGTATTTTTTCATGTTTATATATGTAATTCGTGTCACTGAATCCAAATATTTCATTAGTTTTGACGTAACATCGATATTTCTTTATTTATTCTTGATTTTATATTTTATTGTTATATACGCAACCTTTCTCTACAGTAGTTAATTGATTCAATCTACTTTAGCATTCTAAGGATAATTATACAACATCTAGTATTTTTTTCATAATATGAAGTGTATTTAAGAGCTACAATATTAGTAAGAACAAAATAAACAACACAACTTTGCACTGCAAGTGTTTTGATGACTCTTCTAATGATTAGAAGTGCTTTGACGATCGAGATTTTCTAGAATGCATGCTTTCGTCTTTTCTGACTAGTGACCATATGTAATCTCCCATCATAGCAGTAATCCATCGTCCTTGATATCTTCTTTCCATAGTTGCGATATCCTGATGAAATCTCTCGCCATGCTCCTCACTGACAGCCCCCAAGTTTTCGGGGAAGAAATCTAGGTGAGAATGCAAGAAATGTATCTTGAAGGACATACGACAACCAAGTTTCCTGAAGTTTTCAATAAGCTTTGCCACTATTTGTTTATAATTAGGGTCCTTGTGATTTCCTAGGAATCCACGAACTACATCACGAAATGAACACCAAGCTTCTCTTTCGACTTTCGTCATCGCTCTTTCCAGTTTCCAGTTTCCGTTTTCGTTTCCGGTACACAGATGTCCTGCAGTCTTCTCCTAGTAGATTCCATTCTTTCATCCTTGATGTAAGAAGCTCAGCTCCTGACTTAGTAAGACCTAAGTCTCTGATTAAGTCATCTAGCTCACTCTGACTTGGAAAGTGAGGCTTCGAAGTCGTTCTTGGTGCGAAATCTTCGTCTCCCATTTCATGGCTGCTGCTACCTGCTGACCCTTCAGATGAAATTTCCATTGCATCTTCCATCTGGAAAGAAAGAAATAACTAAATATAGCAACTTCAACAAAGACGAATAGCATTAGTATTCCATATATCTTTAGGAAAGTGAATGTATATTAAGTACTTAATATTGAAGTTAATTAAAAGTAAAGAGATTATGATAAAAATAAACTTGCATTTTCTGGTGGTTGTGGTACTGGTAAGCTATCATCATGTGGGATAGGTGCTCTAGATGATGGTATGTCTGGATACTGCAGAGCTTGTCTTTCTTTCACTTTCCTGTACTTCGTCACATCAATCATACAAAAGTAGCAGTCGTCGTGATGGTTCTTCGGCTTTCTCCATATTCTAGGAATGGCAAAAGGCATTGCCCTTCCTGTACCTCTCAGCCATCCTTCTAGAGTAGATCGGCAGCTTCCACATATCACATGAGGTGCCCATGGCTTGTCCTGGTCACCCATGGGCATTCCGAAATAGAGTCTGTACGCTATCCACACTTTAGCACCTCTCACGATCTTATGTAGTACTTGTTTTTTCCCAATATAATAACCACACACATAGCAAAATGTATCAGGAGAATTTTCACATCCTCTAGTAGCCATCTTAACAGGTAAATAGTTCAGTCATTGATCTGAAAGAGAAAATTAGATAAACATTTAGTAGCAGACCACATAACAATTCCAAAATATACATGGTAACATTGAAATTATATGTATTTCTATAACGGTCGATGATACAGAAAAAATAATTGCATATTTGAAATCAGCAGGAAAAATGGATTAATAAAATCTAAAAACAATACAGTAAACAAAACTTTTGAAAAAAAAATGTTACGTTGTGTTATTATTATTATTAGTATTATTATTAGTATTATTATTAGTATTATTATTCATTATTATTTTCATTATTATTATTATTATTGTTGTTGTTGTTGTTGTTGTTGTCATTGGTATTATTACTACCACACACAAGTGGACAAGATACAGGGATGACCCGTCATCCAGGAGGTGCCGAGATAAGAGGGAGGGAAGAGGGTAGGGGGGAGTGGAGTATGTAGTGGATGGAATGGGTGGGAGTGGTTTCTATGCCTTTGTCTTTTGGCTATCTCCCGTGTAAGAGGGAAAAAGCCTTTGGTATATAAATATATATATGTATATATATATATATATATATATATATATATATATATATATGTATGTATGTGTGTGTATATATATATATATATATATATATATATGGGTTTGGTACGATTGGTCTAACGACGATTGGTCTAATACCGATTGGTCCAAAGCCAATTGGTCTAATAGAACAATTCGTCTAAAACCGATTCGTCTAAAACCGATTCGTCTAATATACTATTTGGTGTAATGACGATTAGTCTAAAATTGATGTAAAGACAGTGATAGAAATACAAGAATTTAAATCAGAGACTTTTATTTAAGACACACATAAAAATATACTTTAAAGACAATGATAGAGACTTTTATTTAGGACACACATAAAAATATACTTTAAAAATACAAAAAGAATATAAAAATTTAACTTAGTAAGCAATATTATATACGTCTTGAATTATTTGGCATGGTTTGTCACTGGTTTCAATAGCTCTTTGTTTTATTTTATTACGGCACTTCACTACATCGATTCGACTGGCTTCCGCAGATCCACAAGTATGATCACTTTGTTTTGTTACAATGTGACAATTATCTTCACAGTGAGTTACGGCAGATCCTTTACATGATCTTGTTTCGCATCGCCAGTAAAATGTTTCTTTACCACTTGTCTTTCGAACCCTTTTTGAGCGCAATGTAAACAGATAACCATCTGCAGCAAGCTTTTCCTTTCCTCTTTCGGATAACACAATTTCACACACAGGAAACTCCATGCTAAGGGCTTAGGAGAATACTCCAAAATGCAAATACTCTAAAACAAAGTAAGAAAGAACTTCGACACAAACTATCTCTTAGTTAAATCGGTAGTTAGAATAAAGAAATTTTGCACAAAGTATCCTTTAGGTGAAGCGGTAGTTAGCTATGGTAGTTAGACGAATCGTATATTTGGTTTTAGACCAATTCGCTTTGGACCAATCTTAGTTAAATCGGTAGTTAGAATAAAGAAACTTTGCACAAACTATCCTTTAGGTGAAGCGGTTGGTTTTAGACCAATCGTGCTGTTGGACCAATCGTACTATTGGGCGAGATGGTTTTAGACCAATTCGCTTTGGACCAATTGGAATTAGACCAATCGTCGTTAGACCAATCGTCCGGGACCGATATATATATATATATATATATATATATGTGTATATATATACATGTATATGTATATATATATACTATATATATATATGAGAGTAATTCGCTAATAGCAGCGACATCAAACCGATATTTTTTTTTGTGACAGTTGCATGCAGGATTCGAACCCGCTGTACTCGGCCATCCGTAAATTACCTTCCCAGTGCCCTAACCACTAGACCACAGAGGCTATAGAATCCTTGAAACCTGGAACCGAACTGATTCCCGAGGGAAGGAAGATCACTTATTACGGCGATCCGAAATTCCTGTTTTACTCAAGGACCAGCCCACCAGTGATATGGGGTAAGGACCGGGTCGAACCCCTTTCACGCTTATCGCCATTGTAACTATGAGAGTAATTCGCTAGTAGCAGCGACATCAAACCGATAATTTTTTTTTGTGACAGTTGCATGCGGGATTCGAACCCGCTGTACTCGGCCATCCGTAAATTACCTTCCCAGTGCCCTAACCACTAGACCACAGAGGCTATAAAATCCTTGAAACCTGGAACCGAACTGATTCCCGAGGGAAGGAAGATCACTTATTACGGCGATCCGAAATTCCTGAAACTTCGAACTGAAGAAGAAGAAAGAGGAGTTACGGCAGGGGTTGTCTTGAGCGTTCGAAGAATTAATAAGTGTGTTTCCAGCCCCCGGCCTCAAGAAATGTGGTCCATCGGGAGACTGCAATGCCAGAAGGAGTTCCCGGGTTTCTGACCGTAATTCCGGAGGACAGGAATGCCAAAAGACGTCCGTATGTGTGGCCTAGCAGCGTAAGGCTAACATACACAAAGGTACATACAAACATAATCATATTCACATGCAGACATACATACATACATATGTTCATGCACATACCAGAAGGCTTAATCCCCCATACAAAGAGGTAGCCTAACCAAGGCTCACACACACACCCTTCACCCATACCAACACCCACCCCACATCCATTTGTATCTTAGCTTTTAGTGGATGAAGTGTCACCTCTACGGACTGCAAACTGCCTGCATGAAAAACAATGCAGCAAGACACAGCACCTTCACACCAGTGCCCGACAGCCGGGGCTGGTTTACCCACACAGCTTCATTTACATGGCAACCCTCCCCCCTCGTCCACAGAAGCAGTCACAGAGCCGTCAAAAAGAAATCTTCCTTGGCCTTTCTCACCCATTCATACCTATCTCTTCCCCTCTCCCTTCCCTGCTCGGCAGACATGCCCCTTGTACCCACGGCCCTATTTCACCCTATCCATCTCATTGTCGGTCTTCCCCTCAAGTCCATTCCATCCACCTCCGCCTTGTACACTCATTTTGTTAGTCTTTCCTCATTCTTTCCATATACCCTAGCCATCTCCGTATTCTTTGGTCAACCCTATCTACCAGCCGTCTTTCCTCCCCCGCTCTCTGCCTCACCTCTTCATTTCTCTCTCTATACATCTTCGGAATCCCCACCACACTCCTTAAATATTTGACCTTAAACACATTTTGATTCTTGTCTAAAAACCCACCATCCCGTTTCCAGTCACTGAGAGACCCCTGTTATGGCAAAGCCCTGTCTTTTTTTTTTTTTTTTTTTTTTTTTTTTTTTACTAGGCCGATGTTGGGTCGCCTCCCCGCCTAGCCAGGACATTCGGAAACCGGTTCGGCAAGCACGCAGTGGGCCCGGGGAATCGAAAACATGGCCACCTGCTTATGAGTTAAAGAACTGTATTTGCTGGACTACTCGACTCATCCTTGAAATCCAAGTCTCTGCCCCATCCAGTGTCGTGGGAACATAAGAACATAAGAATGAAGGAGACTGCAAGAGACCATAAGGCCTACACTAGGCAGCTCTGTATCCATCACCACCTGTCATCCCCATCGTGGGAAGAGTCGCCTTCCATTTGTACAGACTTCTCTTGGCGTTTCCCCCAAATACCTGCATGCCTTCTGCCACTTACGAGATCTTCGGCAGAGTGCTTAGAATCTTCGAAGTCTGCTGCTTGGCAGGCCCTCTTCGACAAAGGATTTTGGAGTCTGCCGCTCACGAGGTGGTTTCCTTCGTCAAAGAATCTTGGGAGTTCGCCGCTGACGAAGTCTACTTCGGCACATTTTTTTTACATTTATTGATCAAAAGAAGTACATCTTGTTTGGGTCTCTACCCATTACTCCTAGAAGGCATACGAGTATGCCTTTTACAATAAAAGTTACATGTACATGTGTTTAATTGGTTAGAATTATGTCAATATTTGTAGCGCTGCACGGTCGTGGTCGGTCTCCACGGTCTAGCCGACGTGGTTAGTGTCCTATGTGTCCGTCGCGTCCCATCCGGTCCAGTCCAAGGCATCATGCGCAGTTACCTAAGTGAGAAAGGAGAAGGTATTAGTCCTTTGGCTTGAATTGTTGTGGTGAGCTATAAGTCAATATTTCAAGCGAGTACAGTTAAGAACCCATCCGTATCCTCTGGGGCTGGCACTTGAAGGAGACTTCCCAGCCGACGTGGTTGGTATCCTTTGCACTCGTCGCGTGTCATCCGGTCGTTTCAGGGCATCCTGCGCAGTTACCTAGGTGAAAAAAAGCATTAGTCCTTGGCTTAAGTTGTGATATGTCATAAGTCAAAAATCAGCAAGAGAGTACAGTCAAACAGAATCCATCCGTATCATCTGGGGGGCGGCACTTGAAGGAGGCGTCCCAGCTGATACGAGTTAAGTGACATTGTCAGTCGACGGATGAGTCCCCCGGCCGAGGTCCTGGGGCCCGCACGCAGAAATCTGGTCGCTGGGCAAAGGGCCACATAATGATCTAGCCCGTTTCCGCCGGCCTCTCCACAGTGGATGCAGGCCTCCGGCTGTCCCGTCACTACTTGGGCAAAGCGTCCGAGACGTTGAAAGTGTGCTGTTAGATCGCGTAGGCAAAGAGCAACTGGATGAATGAGGCACCAAACCCAAGAGGTTACATGTTGGGAACATCTTGCTAGGGTTTCTCTCGCGTAATGTATAAGTGCATATACAGACATTTATATGTATGTATGTATAGGTCACCAGAAGAAAAAACCTAGTGAACGAAAGGTTTATCCATTTACACACACACACACGCACACACACACACACACACACACACACACACACACACACACACACACACACACACACACACACACACACACACACACGCACACACACACACGCACACATCCCCTGAAAGAACTTAAAACTAACCGAGGAAAAAAAAGATTATGCAGATCTCATAGTCTACACTGGTGGGTCACAACGCGTGGACCATAATGAACTCCCCCAGTGGACCAGAGTCTCGCAGTGTGATCCACAGACGTAAACCTGGGAAGAGTTATTGGATGCAACACGACTATTTGAGTCAAATTCAGTCTTCTGAGGTTAATGAACAGCAGTGTATAAGTATGGGGGAACTTGAGAAAACACATTGAGCACCCGTTGTTATCGCAAACCAGAAAATAGAAATAAATAAATAGATGAATAAATTAATAAGATTAGAATAAAATTATATATATATATATATATATATATATATATATATGCAGAAATCACTTGAGCACGTGACCGAACGCTTTCGTATATAAGATAGACGAAAGCGCTCGGTCTCTTTTCTGTTATTTTCCTATTGTTTTTTCTGCATATATATATATATATATATATATATATATATATATATATATATATATATATATATATATATATATATATATATATATATGACATAATTTTCTTTCCTTTTCAAATGCATGAAAATTATATAGAAATTGATGGCCATCCCGTATTGAATATAATCCTTGTCATCTTTTGTATTTATATGCATATATAGATTTGTCAATTTTAATGTAATCTGACAAGCGAAAATTGACTCGTTAGCTCCTAGATCAATTTCTTTGAGGTCAATAGAAATAATCTGTTGTTAGAAACCAGAACGAATTTAGAATTGAGAACCACAGGAATTGGTAGGGAAAGCTGCAGCATCAATCGCCCTCAACCGCAAGCCTCAATTCTGAAGCAGCAAATCACGGAGTCACAATTTTTTTTTTTTTTTTTTGCTCATGCAAGATGATTATATACAGATACAAAGCTTACTTTTAGATACGGTTACCCTAGTCAACGGAATGGTAGGATTGCAACAAATTACATTGAATTTCGTTCAAGGTTGGAATGTGAAGCTACAGTGTCACTGAACTAATAACAATGTAGGAATTTTGATTTTGTCTAATATAAAACCAAAGGATTTTATTCAGCTGAGGGCTAGCCCAAGTAACTTCCATCGATTTGTTGTCTTATGGCTCCTGCTGGCCTGCAACTAAAAGCTTCTTTTAGCCCAAGTGAAAATGCTCCAGCCTCGCGAGGCTTATTCGAAAAGTCCGAATTTTCTTTCCAAAGAACAAAAGATCGTTTTTCGTGATCGTTTTCCTTGTGGTTTGCCCAATTATATCATCTTATTATGAAACCCAATCATAAAGCCCAAACAATTTGCACATCAAGACTTCAATGTCTTTTTTCGCACCGAGTCTGTCCATTTACTAAGCCCATTCAAAAAAAGCCCATAATCAATCTTCAGAGCCTATAAGGTCTTTGTAATGACCTTTTGACATCAACTTTGGCTTGTACGTCGGAAGCCTGTTGGAAAAAGGCCATGATTTTCTCCTGGAGGACCGTATGGTCTCTTCAATGACCTTTTGGCCCTTTTTCTTAGCCCGTTTGAAAAAGCCTGTAAGTTCTTCAATGTCCATAAAGGTCTTGACAAAGACTTGTCGGGTGCCCGGGCCATGGCGTCGTGTTGAAGGGACTTTGAGTCTTTGTCCGCAAGAGTTCGGGGGAGCGCCAGTCACTGCATGGCTTGCCAAGCCATTCATCGAAGGGACGTTCTTCGGTGGCGTCTTATCCCCCAACTTCCTTCCTCTTCCGCGGGGCAAGACCACTCGTGGGCACAAGCTTCCTCACGACACAGATTGATAGCGTAACAAAGAATGACAGTAGAATAGTAGTAGTAGTATAAGTATCAATATATATGAATTATTATCATTATTATTATTGTTGTTATTATTATTATTATTATTATTATTATTATCATTATTTTCATTATTATTATTATTATTATTATTATTATTATTATTATAATTATTATTATTATCATTATTATTATTATTATTATTGTTGTTGTTGTTGTTGTTGTCATTGGTATTATTACTATCACACACAAGTGGACAATATACAGGGATGACCCGTCATCCAGGAGGTGCCGAGATAAGAGGGAGGGAAGAGGGTAGGGGGGAGTGGAGTATGTAGTGGATGGAATGGGTGGGAGTGGTTTCTATGCCTTTGTCTTTTGGCTATCTCCCGTGTAAGAGGGAAAAAGCCTTTGGTATATATATATATATTTATATATATATATATATATATATATATATATATATATATATATATATATATATATATATATATATATATATATGTATGTATGTCTGTATATATATATATGTATATATATATATATATATGTGTGTGTGTGTGTGTTTGTGTGTATATATATATATATATATATATATATATATATATATGCAAAAATAATCACAATAACACGTGACTAAATAATATTGCAGAAACCACAGGGAAAATAGTCTGAATACTAAACGTTTTCGTCTATTACGACATCCTCATAGTACAAGAAAGAGACATAGAACACAATATTTATACAGAAATAAGAAAACTAGGGAAGGTTATAGTCACATAAAAGTTCCGTACAATATACATACACACACATTCATATATATATATATGTGTGTCTCTATTACCTTCGCTATCTGCCTCCTCATCCTCCCTTCCGCCACCGCCTTCTTCGTTTCTTCCTTCTTCTTCTCCTCCTCCATCTTCTCCTTCTTTTGCTCCCTTTCCTCCTCTTCTTCTTTCTCCTCCTTCTCCTCCACCTTCTTCTTTTGCTCCCTTTCCTCCTCTTCATCCTCCTCTTCTTTCTTCTTCTCCTCCTCCTTCTTCTTTTGTTCCTTTTCTCCTCTTCTTCCTCCTTTTCCTCCTTTTCCTCTTCTTCCTCCTCCATCTCTTCCCTTTCCCTTCATCTCCCCTTTTTCCTCCTGTTTTCCCTGTTCCTTTTTTCCAATTCCCTCTCCTGGTTATCTTTCTCCGACTGTCCATCTTCTTTTACCTCCTCCTTTTCTCCCCTCCTCATTTTCCCCCTCTTACAATTCCTCCTCCTCCTCCTCCTCCTCCTCCTCCTCCTTTTCCCCCTATTACAATTTACAATTCTTCTTCCTCCTCCTCCTCTCCCTCCTCCTCCTCCTCCTCCTCCTCCTCCTCCTGTCCCCTTCCACCTCCACCTCCTCCCCCTTTTCCCCTTCTTATAGTTCCTCCTCCTATCTTTTCCCTCGGTCTTCCTCCTTGTCTCTCTCCTTCTCGTTATCTACATGACCTCCCTTCTCTTCCTCTTTTGTCTTCTTTCTCTGAGAAGAAGAGGAGACGTACTTCGGCGACGTCGCCGGCGGGATCAAACCCGAAGACCCAGTCATAGGTCTTGCCAAAGTCCACGAAAGATTTACTTCACATGGGCTCCCC
>NW_027467737.1:717500-722500 GCF_046742065.1 Oratosquilla oratoria
GAATCCAACCATTCCGTTGACTAGTGTAACTGTCGTCGTCGTCGTCGTCGTCGTCGTCGTTGGCAGCACTCGTGTCCGAGTATACGCAGTTCACTGACATTTCCTTCTATGTGAGATGAGCCCTATCTGGGCTCGGAAGAGGCGGCCGAAGCCACCACAGGGAATGGTCGGGGGGTTCTGGGGATTCTCTGCTCTTGCCTTCCTTATATTTCTTTTTACCTCTATTTGCTGTCTTCTGTTGTTCTCAAAGATCTCTGTTTTGTCGTGGATGGTTCTTCTCCAGCTCTCTCTATTAGCGGCCTCTGTTTCCCAGTTGGTAGGGTCGATGTCAACCGCCTTCAGTGTATGTTTGAGCTGGTCTTTAAACCGGCGTTTTGGTGCGCCGCGAGGTCTGTTCCCCGAGTCAAGCTCTGAGAACAGTACTTGTTTTGGCAAGCGATTGTCATGCATCCGGGCAAGATGACCAGCCCATCTTAGTCGGTGACGTGTTATGGTGGCCTCTATGCTTTCCGTCCTTGCGCGGAGGAGGACCTCGTTGTTTGTGACCCTGTCTTGCCACTTTATCCGCAGGATCTGACGGAGTTTAGATTGGTGGAATCTTTCCAGTTCCACTGTGTACTTCCGGTAAAGTACCCATGTCTCCCAAGCGTAGAGCAAGGTGGAAATTACAACAGCCTGATAGACCATGAGTTTTGTGTTTTGTGTCAGTCCTGGGTTGCTGAATACTCTGCTGTGTAGTTTTCCATATGCTGCATGTGCAGCTCTGATTCTATTTTTGACATCTCTTTCTGCAGTAGAGTTTACATCTAAGATACTGCCAAGGTATGTGAAATAGTCAACATTCTCTAGCTCCAGACCACTGATAGTTATCTTGTCCTCAGGTGGTGTATAATGTCCAGGACGAGGTTGGAGAAGGACTTTGGTCTTTGCAATGTTAATGTTTAGTCCGAACTGCGAGTATGCTCTAGAGAAGTTGTCCGCAGAGGCCTGCAGGTCCTCAAGGGTATGGGCTATGGTACAGTTGTCGTCAGCATATTGTAGCTCTGACATTTGCATGGGGTATGTTCTATTTCTGGATCTAAGGCGGGCGGTGTTGAATAGTCCGCCATCCATTCTATATCGGAGCTCGATTCCGGGGTTGTTCTCTGGTATCTCATGGAGCATTGCCGCCAGATAGATGGAGAAAAGTGTTGGGGCAAGCACACACCCTTGTTTAAGGCCCCCTGTAATGGGAAAAGGTTCCGAGAGGCCGGTCTGGTGTTGGACACGGCCTAGCATTCCATCATGTAGGGATCGGATAGGTGTTGTAAATTTTTCAGGACAGCCAAAACGTTCAAGGACTTGCCACATGGCTGACCTGGGGATGCTGTCAAAGGCCTTTTCAAGATCGTAGAAAATCCTTCCCAGGGGCTGTTGATGTTCTCTGCACTTTTCCTGGGACTGTCTTGCACAAAAGATCATATCAATGGTCCCTCTATTAGGTCTGAATCCGCATTGGCTTTCAGGAAGGATGTCCTCTGACAGAGTGAGGAGGCGGTTGAGAAGGATTCTGGCAAGAATCTTCCCAGTGATGTAAGTGTAACTGTGCCTTTAGACAAAATAACATGAGAAAGAATGCTGCCAATGTCACTGAACTAATAACAATGTAGGAGTTTTGTCTAATATAAAACCAAAGGATTTTATTCAGCTGAGGGCTAGCCCAACGACGCCCAAGTAACTTGTGTCGATTTGTTGTCTTATGGGTCCTGCTGGCCTGCAACTAAAAGCCTTTTTTAGCCCAAGTGAAAATGCTCCAGCCTCGCGAGGCTTATTGGAAAAGCCCGAAATTTCTTTCCAAAGAACAAAAGATGGTTTTTCGTGATCGTTTTCCTTGTGGTTTGCCCAATTATATCATCTTACTATGAAGCCCAATCAGAAAGCCAAAAAACTTGCACATCAAGACTTCAATGTCATTTTTCGCACCGAGTCTGTCCATTTACTAAGCCCATTCAAAAAAGCTCATAATGAATCTTCAGAGCCTATAAGGTCTGTGTTATGACCTTTTGACATCAACTTTGGCTCGTACGTCGGAAGCCTGTTGGAAAAAGCCCATGATTGTCTCCTCGAGGACCGTATGGTCTCTTCAATGACCTTTAGGCCCTTTTTCTTAGCCCGTTTGAAAAAGCCCGTAAGTTCTTCAGTGTCCATAAAGGTCTTGACAAAGACTTGTCGGGTGCCCGGGCCATGGCGTCGTGTTGAAGGGACTTTGAGTCTTTGTCCGCAAGAGTTCGGGGGAGCGCCAGTCACTGCATGGCTTGCCAAGCCATTCATCGAAGGGACGTTCTTCGGTGGCGTCTTATCCCCCAACTTCTTTCCTCTTCCGGGGGGCAAGACCACTCGTGGGTACAAGCTTCCTCACGACACAGATTGATAGCGTAACAAAGAATGACAGTAGAATAGTAGTAGTAGTATAAGTATCATTATATATGTATGAATTATTATCATTATTATTATTATTATTATTGTTATTATTATTATTATTATTATTATTATTATTATTATTATTATTATTATTATCATAATTATTATTATTATTGTTGTTGTTGTTGGATTTGTTGTTGTTGTTGTTGTCATTGGTATTATTACTATCACACACAAGTGGACAAGATACAGGGATGACCCGTCATCCAGGAGGTGCCGAGATAAGACGGAGGGAAGAGGGTAGGGGGGAGTGGAGTATGTAGTGGATGGAATAATGGGTGGGAGTGGTTTCTATGCCTTTGTCTTTTGGCTATCTCCCGTGTAAGAGGGAAAAAGCCCTTGGTATATATGTATGTATACATATATGTATATATATTTGTGAGTATATATATATATATGTGTGTGTATGTATATATGTGTGTATATATATATATGTATGTATATATATATGTATATATATATATATATATATGTGTGTGTGTGTGTGTGTGTGTGTGTGTGTGCGTGTACATATATATATATATATATATATATATATATATATATATGTGTGTGTGTGTGTGTGTGTGTGTGTGTGTGTGTGTGTGTGTGTGTGTGTGTGTGTGCAAAAATAATCACAATAACACGTGACTAAATAATATTGCAGAAACCACAAGGAAAATAAAGTCGGAATACTAAACGTTTTCGTCTATTACGACATCCTCATAGTACAAGAAAGAGACATAGAACACAATATTTATACAGAAATAAGAAAACTAGGGAAGGTTATAGTCACATAAAAGTTCCGTACAATATACATACACACACATTCATATACAAGTGGAACTAATGATAGTCATAATAAAACAATAAAACAGGAAATACAATGGAGCAAATCCATGTGGCCGAAACGTCCACAGGACATCTGGCACAATTAGGAGCCATGATACTGCTTTACTATCCTATCATTTATGAAATTATCCAGTTTAGATAAACCTAAACTCAAGTTGATATTGTTATCAAAATTGTTTTTTATAAAACTGGATTCAATGATGTTCCTTTCTAAAACAGAATTACAAACAACAATTTTGCTAACATTGTCCCAGTCAATATTGTGGTTAGTGTCCCTTACATGGACAAAAACCCCACTAGACATTTGGCCCATCCTTATACTATATCTGTGTTGATTCATCCTAACATTTAATTCTTTACCAGTTTGGCCAATGTAACAGGAGCTACAGTGTTTACAAGGAATCCTATAGATGTATCGTACAATGGTTTCTGAATTATATATATATATATATATATATATATATATATATATATATATATATATATATATATATATATATATATATATATATAGGTATGATAAAGGAAGAGGGTTGCCCCGACAGGCTCAGCTAGCTAGCCGGCGGTGTCAAAATTCTTTTGTTCGTGAAACTCTACGACGACCACCAACCTCGGAATCCAGACGGCACTTTGGTAAACGAAGTCGGAAACGTAAAGGAAATTGTCACAAGACGCTCCACAAACTAAGACTTTCAATGATCAACATCGCAACATACAGAGACAAGGAAGAAGAAATCTTGGAGATGATGAAGGAAGGAAAGATGGAGTTCATAGGGATGGCAGAGACAAGACGCTGGGGAGAAGATGGAGGAAGAGACCTTGGGGGAGGGTATACCTTGTTGTAGTGTGGAAGAGAAGAGAGAGGGAGAAGGCACGGGGTAGCTATGATAGTGAGACCAAGATTCGCACAGTATATTCGAGAGGTGAAGTTGATCAATTAAAGACTTGAGATGAGGTTGATCAACTAAAGACTAATGAAATGTACAATATGGTTGAACGGAAGAAAGTACAACATATATCAAGTGTATGCGCCTCAACAGGGATGTCCTGAAGAAGGTAAAGTTCAACTCTTGGATTATTTTGAAGAAGAATACGAGATCCTAGATGGCGATATAGGACTTTCGATTGGTGATTTTAATGCAAGGGTTGGAAGGTAAAGAGAAGGAATAGAGAACATAATAGCGACATTTGGAGAAAAGATAAACTCAGTGGGAGAAAAAATGATAGACCACTGCATGAAAATGATTAATAGATTTTATCAACATAAAGAGGAACACAAATTAATTCATTATAGATGGAATCGACAGACTGGACAATTTTATAATAAAACAATTATAGTTCGGACAGAAGAATATCTACCTATGTAAAGGTTACCAGGAGTGAGTCTAGATTCAGACCCCACATCCATTTGTATCTTAGCTTTTAGTGGATGAAGTGTCACCTCTACGGACTGCAAACTGCCTGCATGAAAAGCAATGCAGCAAGGCACAGCACCTTCACACCAGGGCCCGACAGCCGGGGCTGGTTTATCCACACAGCTTCATTTACATGGCAACCCTCCCCCCTCGTCCACAGAAGCAATTACAGAGCCGACAAGAAGAAATCTTCCTTGGCCTTTCTCACCCACTCTCCATTCATATCTATCTCTTCCCCTCTCCTTTCCCTGCTCGGCAGACATGCCCCTCGTACCCACGGCCCTATTTCACCCT
>NW_027467737.1:727500-742500 GCF_046742065.1 Oratosquilla oratoria
GAATTTCGTTGAAGGTTGGAGTGTGAAGCTACAGTTACGCTGCAACCTTGGACGAAATCCAATTGAATCTTTGGAATCCAACCATTCCGTTGACTAGTGTAACTGTACCTTTAGACAAAATAACATGATAAAGAATACTGCCAATGTCACTGAACTAATGAAAATGTAGGAATTTTGTCCAATATAAAACCAAAGGATTTTATTCAGCTGAGGGCTAGCCCAACGACGCCCAAGTAACTTGTGTCGATTTGTTGTCTTATGGCTCCTGCTGGCCTGCAACTAAAAGCTTCTTTTAGCCCAAGTGAAAATGCTCCAGCCTCGCGAGGCTTATTCGAAAAGCCCGAAATTTCTTTCCAAAGAACAAAAGATCGTTTTTCTTGATCGTTTTCCTTGTGGTTTGCCCAATTATATCATCTTATTATGAAGCCCAATCATAAAGCCCAAAAAACTTGCACATCAAGACTTCAGTGTCTTTTTTCGCACCGAGTCTGTCCATTTACTAAGCCCATTCCAAAAAGCCCATAATCAATATTCAGAGCCTATAAGGTCTTTGTAATGACCTTTTGACATCAACTTTGGCTCGTACGTCGGAAGCCTGTTGGAAAAAGCCCATGATTTTCTCCTGGAGGACCGTATGGTCTCTTCAATGACCTTTTGGCCCTTTTTCTTAGCCCTTTTGAAAAAGGCCGTAGGTTCTTCAATGTCCATAAAGGTCTGCACAAAGACTTGTCGGGTGCCCGGGCCATGGCGTGGTCTTGAAGGGACTTTGAGTCTTTGTCCGCAAGAGTTCGGGGGAGCGCCAGTCACTGCATGGCTTGCCAAGCCATTCATCGAAGGGACGTTCTTCGGTGGCGTCTTATCCCCCAACTTCCTTCCTCTTCCGCGGGGCAAGACTTCTCCTGAGCACAAGCTTCCTCACGACACAGATTGATAGTGTAACAAAGAATGACAGTAGAATAGTAGTAGTAGTATAAGTATCATTATATATGTATGAATTATTATCATTATTATTATTATTATTATTGTTATTATTATTATTATTATCATTATTATTATTTTCATTATTATTATTATTATTATTATTATTATTATTATTATTATTATTATTATTATTATTATTATTATTATTATTATTATTATTATTATTATTATTATTATTATCATGATTATTATTATTATTGTTGTTGTTGTTGTTGTCATTGGTATTATTACTATCACACACAAGTGGACAAGATACAGGGATGACCCGTCATCCAGGAGGTGCCGAGATAAGAGGGAGGGAAGAGGGTAGGGGGGAGTGGAGTATGTAGTGGATGGAATAATGGGTGGGAGTGGTTTCTATGCCTTTGTCTTTTGGCTATCTCCCGTGTAAGAGGGAAAAAGCCTTTGGTATATATGTATGTATATATATATATATATATATATATATATATATATATGTATGTATATATATATGTATATATATATATATATGTATGTATATATATTTGTATATATATATATATATATATATATGTGTGTGTGTGTGCGTGTACATATATATATATATATATATATATATATATATATAGTGTGTGTGTGTGTGTGTGTGTGTGTGTGTGTGTGTGTGTGTGTGTGTGTGTGTGTGCAAAAATAATCACAATAACTCGTGACTAAATAATATTGCAGAAACCACAGGGAAAATAAAGTCGGAATACTAAACGTTTTCGTCTATTACGACATCCTCATAGTACAAGAAAGAGACATAGAACACAATATTTATACAGAAATAAAAAAACTAGGGAAGATTATAGTCACATAAAAGTTCCGTACAATATACATACACACACATTCATATACAAATGGAACTAATGATAGTCATAATAAAACAATAAAACAGGAAATACAATGGAGCAAAACCATGTGGCCGAAACGTCCACAGGACATCTGGCACAATTAGGAGCCATGATACTGCTTTACTATCCTATCATTTATGAAATTATCCAGTTTAGATAAACCTAAACTCAAGTTGATATTGTTATCAAAATTGTTTTTTATAAAACTGGATTCAATGATGTTCCTTTCTGAAACAGAATTACAAACAACAATTTTGCTAACATTGTCCCAGTCAATATTGTGGTTAGTGTCCCTTACATGGACAAAAACCCCACTAGACATTTGGCCCATCCTTATACTATATCTGTGTTGATTCATCCTAACATTTAATTCTTTACCAGTTTGGCCAATGTAACAGGAGCTACAGTGTTTACAAGGAATCCTATAGATGCATCCTACAATGGTTTCTGCAATATATATATATATATATATATATATATATATATATATATATATATATATATATATATATATATAGGTATGATAAAGGAAGAGGGTTGCCCCGACAGGCCCAGCTAGCTAGCCGGCGGTGTCAAAATTCTTTTGTTCGTGAAACTCTACGACGACCACCAACCTCGGAATCCAGACGGCACTTTGGTAAACGAAGTCGGAAACGTAAAGGAAATTGTCACAAGACGCTCCTCAAACTAAGACTTTCAATGATCAACATCGCAACATACAGAGACAAGGAAGAAGAAATCTTGGAGATGATGAAGGAAGGAAAGATGGAGTTCATAGGGATGGCAGAGACAAGACGCTGGGGAAAAGATGGAGGAAGAGACCTTGTGGGAGGGTATACCTTGTTGTAGTGTGGAAGAAAAGAGAGAGGGAGAAGGTACAGGGTAACTATGATAGTGAGACCAAGATTCGCACAGTATATTCGAGAGGTGAAGTTGATCAATTAAAGACTAGAGGTGAAGTTGATCAACTAAAGACTAATGAAATGTACAATACGGATGAACGGAAGAAAGCACAACATATATCAAGTGTATGCGCCTCAACAGGGATGTCCTGAAGAAGGTAAAGAACAACTCTTGGATTATTTTGAAGAAGAATACGAGATCCTAGATGGCGATATAGGACTTTCGATTGGTGATTTTAATGCAAGGGTTGGAAGGTAAAGAGAAGGAATAGAGAACATAATAGCGACATTTGCAGAAAAGATAAAGTCAGTGGGAGAAAAAATGATAGACCACTGCATGAAAATGATTAATAGATTTTATCAACATAGAGGGGAACACAAATTAATCAGATATAGATGGAATCGACAGACTGGACAATTTTATAATAAAACAATTATAGTTCGGACAGAAGAATATCTACCAATGTAAAGGTTACCAGGAGTGAGTCTAGATTCAGACCCCATATCCATTTGTATCTTAGCTTTTAGTGGATGAAGTGTCACCTCTACGGACTGCAAACTGCCTGCATGAAAAGCAATGCAGCAAGGCACAGCACCTTCACACCAGGGCCCGACAGCCGGAGCTGGTTTACCCACACAGCTTCATTTACATGGCAACCCTCCCCCCTCGTCCACAGAAGCAATCACAGAGCCGTCAAGAAGAAATCTTCCTTGGCCTTTCTCACCCATTCATAACCACTCTCCATTCATACCTATCTCTTCCCCTCTCCTTTCCCTGCTCGGCAGACATGCCCCTTGTACCCACGGCCTTATTTCACCCTATCCATCTCATTGTCGGTCTTCCCCTTAAGTCCATTCCATCCACCTTCGCCTTCTACACTCATTTTGTTTTGTTAGTCTTTCCTCATTCTTTCCATATACCCTAGCCATCTCCGTATTCTTTGGTCAACCCTATCTACCAGCCGTCTTTCCACCCCCGCTCTCTGCCTCACCTCTTCATTTCTCTCTCTATACATCTTCGGAATCCCCACCACACTCCTTAAATATTTGACCTTAAACACATTTTGATTCTTGTCTAAAAACTCACCATCCCGTTTTCAGTTTGTGAGAGACCCTTGTTATGGCAAAGCCCTGTTTTTTTTTTTCCTAAGCCGATGTTGGGTCGCCTCCCCGCCTAGCCAGGGCATTCGGGAACCGGTTCGGCAAGCACGCAGTGGGCCCGGGGAATCGAAAACATGGCCACTTGCTTATGTGTTAAAGAACTGTATTTGCTGGACTACCCGACTCATCCTTGAAATCCAAGTCTCTGCCCCATCCAGTGTCGTGGGAACATAAGAACATAAGAATGAAGGAGACTCCAAGAGACCATAAGGCCTACACTAGGCAGCTTCGTATCCATCACCACCTGTCATCCCCATCGTGGGAAGAGTCGCCTTCTATTTGTACAGACTTCTCTTCGCGTTTCCCCCAGTTACCTGCATGCCTTCTGCCACTTACGAGATCTTCGGCAGAGCGCTCAGAATCTTCGAAGTCTGCTGTTTGGCAGGCCCTCTTCGACAAAGAAATTTGGAGTCTGCCGCTCACGAGGTGGTTTCCTTCGTCAAAGAATCTTGGGAGTTCGCCGCTGTCGAAGTCTACTTGGGCAAAGCGTCCGAGACGTTGAAAGTGTGCTGTTAGATCGCGTGGGCAAAGAGCAACTGGATGAATGAGGCGCCAAACCCAAGAGGTTACATGTTGGGAACATCTTACTAGGGTTTCTCTCGCGTAATGTATAAGTGCATATACAGACATTTATATGTATGTATGTATAGGTCACCTGAAGAAAAAACCTAGTTAACTAAAGGTTTATCCATTTACACACACATACACACACACACACACAGGTTAGGTTAGGTTAGTGAAACGGGGATTACGTGTATTCACTGAATAAACATTCAGGGATTACGCGTAATCCCTAGGTACATGTTCTTACTGTAACATATATATATATATATATATATATATATATATATATATATATATATATATATATATATATATATATGTGTGTGTATGTGTGTGTGTGTGTGTGTGTGTGTGTGTGTGTGTGTGTGTGTGTGTATGCAGAAATCACTTGAGCGTGTGACCGAGCGCTTTCGTATATAGGATAGACGAAAGCGCTCGGTCTCCTTTCTGTTATTTTCCTATTGTTTTTTCTGCATATATATATATATATATATATATATATATATATATATATATATGACATAATTTTCTTTACTTTTCAAATGCATGAAAATTATATAGAAATTGATGGCCATCCCGTATTGAATATAATCCTTGTCATCTTTTGTATTTATATGCATATATAGATTTGTCAATTTTAATGTAATCTGACAAGCGAAAATTGACTCGTTAGCTCCTAGATCAATTTCTTTGAGGCCAATAGAAATAATCTGGCGTTAGAAAACAGAACGAAATTAGAATTGAGAACCACAAGAATTGGTAGGGAAAGTTGCAGCATCAATCGCCCTCAACCGCAAGTCTCAATTCTGAAGCGGCTTTTTTTTTTTATCATGCAAGATGATTATATACAGATACAAAGCTTACTTTTAGATACCGTTACGCTAGTCAACGGAATGGTCGGATTGCAACAAATTACATTGAATTTCGTTCAAGGTTAGAGTGTGAAGTTACGCTCCAACCTTGGACGAAATGCAATTGAATCTTTGGAATCCAACCATTCCGTTGACTAGTGTAACCGTACCTTTAGACAAAATAACATGATAAAGAATACTGCCAATGTCACTGAACTAATAACAATGTAGGAGTTTTGTCTAATATAAAACCAAAGGATTTTATTCAGCTGAGGGCTAGCCCAACGACGCCCAAGTAACTTCAGTCGATTTGTTGTCTTATGGCTCCTGCTGGCCTGCAACTAAAAGCTTCTTTTAGCCCAAGTGAAAATGCTCCAGCCTCGCAAGGCTTATTGGAAAAGCCCGAAATTTCTTTCCAAAGAACAAAAGTTCGTTTTGCGTGATCATTTTCCTTGTGGTTTGCCCAATTATATCATCTTATTATGAAGCCCAATCATAAAGCCCAAAAAACTTGCACATCAAGACTTCAATGTCTTTTTTCGCACCGAGTCTGTCCATTTCTAAGCCCATTCAAAAAAGCTCATAATCCATCTTCAGAGCCTATAAGGTCTTTGTAATGACCTTTTGACATCAACTTTGGCTCGTACGTCGGAAGCCTGTTGGAAAAAACCCATGATTTCCTCCTCGAGGACCGTATGGTCTCTTCAGTGACCTTTTGGCCCTTTTTCTTAGCCCGTTTGAAAAAGGCCGTAAGTTCTTCAATGTCCATAGAGGTCTTGACAAAGACTTGTCGGGTGCCTGGGCCATGGCGTGGTCTTGAAGGGACTTTGAGTCTTTGTCCGCAAGAGTTCGGGGGAGCGCCAGTCACTGCATGGCTTGCCAAGCCATTCATCGAAGGGACGTTCTTCGGTGGCGTCTTATCCCCAGGAGGGACAGCTTTCTTCTGAGCCCAAAAGTAAAAATCTTCTTCCCCCAACTTCCTTCCTCTTCCGCGGGGCATGACCACTCCTGGGCACAAGCTTCCTCACGACACAGATTGATAGTGTAACAATGACAGTAGAATAGTAGTAGTAGTATAAGTATAATTAATATGTATGAATTATTATTATTATTATTATTATTATTATTATTATTATTATTATTATTATTATTATTATTATTATTATTATTATTATTACTATTATTATTATCATTATCATTATTATTATTATTGTTGTTGTTGTTGTTGTTGTCATTGGTATTACTACTATCACACACAAGTGGACAAGATACAGGGATGACCCGTCACCCAGGAGGTGCCAAGATAAGAGGGAGGGAAGAGGGTAGGGGGGAGTGGAGTATGTAGTGGATGGAATGGGTGGGAGTGGTTTCTATGCCTTTGTCTTTTGGCTACCTCCCGTGTAACTGTACCTATATATGCATATATAGATTTGTCAATTTTAATGTAATCTGACAAGCGAAAATTGACTCGTTAGCTCCTAGATCAATTTCTTTGAGGCCAATAAAAATATTCTGGCGTTAAAACCCAGAACCAAATTAGAATTGAGAACCACAGGAATCGGTAGGGAAAGTTGCAGCATCAATCGCCCTCAACCGCAAGCCTCAATTCTGAAGCGGCTTTTTTTTTTTTTTTTTTTTGCTCATGCAAGATGATTATATACAGATACAAAGCTTACTTTTAGATACGGTTACGCTAGTCAACGGAATGGTTGGATTGCAACAGATTACATTGAATTTCGTTCAAGGTTGGAGTGTGAAGCTACAGTTACGCTCAAACATTGGACGAAATCCAATTGAATCTTTGGAATCCAACCATTCCGTTGACTAGTGTAACTGTCGTCGTCGTCGTCGTCGTTGGCAGCACTCGTGTCCGAGTATACGCAGTTCACTGACATTTCCTTCTATGTGAGATGAGCCCTATCTGGGCTCGCAAGAGGCGGCCGCAGCCACCACAGGGAATGGTCGGGGGGTTCTGGGGATTCTCTGCTCTTGCCTTCCTTATATTTCTTTTTACCTCTATTTGCTGTCTTCTGTTGTTCTCAAAGATCTCTGTTTTTTCGTGGATGGTTCTTCTCCAGCTCTCTCTATTAGCGGCCTCTGTTTCCCAGTTGGTAGGATCGATGTCAACCGCCTTCAGTGTATGTTTGAGCTGGTCTTTAAACCGGCGTTTTGGTGCACCGCGAGGTCTGTTCCCCGAGTCAAGCTCTGAGAACAGTACTTGTTTTGGCAAGCGATTGTCATGCATCCGGGCAAGATGACCAGCCCATCTTAGTCGGTGACGTGTTATGGTGGCCTCTATGCTTTCCGTCCTTGCGCGGAGGAGGACCTCGTTGTTTGTGACCCTGTCTTGCCACTTTATCCGCAGGATCTGACGGAGTTTAGATTGGTGGAATCTTTCCAGTTCCACTGTGTACTTCCGGTAAAGTACCCATGTCTCACAAGCGTAGAGCAAGGTGGAAATTACAACAGCCTGATAGACCATGAGTTTTGTGTTTTGTGTCAGTCCTGGGTTGCTGAATACTCTGCTGTGTAGTTTTCCATATGCTGCATGTGCAGCTTTGATTCTATTGTTGACCTCTCTTTCTGCAGTAGAGTTTACATCTAAGATACTGCCAAGGTATGCGAAATAGTCAACATTCTCTAGCTCCAGACCACTGATAGTTATCTTGTCCTCAGGTGGTGTATGATGTCCAGGACGAGGTTGGAGAAGGACTTTGGTCTTTGCGATGTTAATGTTTAGTCCGAACTGCGAGTATGCTCTAGAGAAGTTGTCCGCAGAGGCCTGCAGGTCCTCAAGGGTATGGGCTATGGTACAGTTGTCGTCAGCATATTGTAGCTCTGACATTTGCATGGAATATGTTCTATTTCTGGATCTAAGGCGGGCGGTGTTGAATAGTCTGCCATCCATTCTATATCGGAGCTCGATTCCGGGGTTGTTCTCTGGTATCTCATGGAGCATTGCCGCCAGATAGATGGAGAAAAGTGTTGGGGCAAGCACACACCCTTGTTTAAGGCCCCCTGTAATGGGAAAAGGTTCCGAGAGGCCGGTCTGGTGTTGGACACGGCCTAGCATTCCATCATGTAGGGATCGGATAGGTGTTGTAAATTTTTCAGGACAGCCAAAACGTTCAAGGACTTGCCACATGGCTGACCTGGGGATGCTGTCAAAGGCCTTTTCAAGATCGTAGAAAATCCTTCCCAGGGGCTGTTGATGTTCTCTGCACTTTTCCTGGGACTGTCTTGCACAAAAGATCATATCAATGGTCCCTCTATTAGGTCTGAATCCGCATTGGCTTTCAGGAAGGATGTCCTCTGACAGAGTGAGGAGGCGGTTGAGAAGGATTCTGGCAAGAATCTTCCCAGTGATGTAAGTGTAACTGTGCCTTTAGACAAAATAACATGATAAAGAATACTGCCAATGTCACTGAACTAATAACAATGTAGGAATTTTGTCTAATATAAAACCAAAGGATTTTATTCAGCTGAGGGCTAGCCCAACGACGCCCAAGTAACTTGTGTCGATTTGTTGTCTTATGGGTCCTGCTGGCCTGCAACTAAAAGCCTTTTTTAGCCCAAGTGAAAATGCTCCAGCCTCGCGAGGCTTATTGGAAAAGCCCGAAATTTCTTTCCAAAGAACAAAAGATCGTTTTTCGTGATCGTTTTCCTTGTGGTTTGCCCAATTATATCATCTTACTATGAAGCCCAATCATAAAGCCAAAAAACTTGCACATCAAGACTTCAGTGTCTTTTTTCGCACCGAGTCTGTCCATTTACTAAGCCCATTCAAAAAAGCCCATAATGAATCTTCAGAGCCTATAAGGTCTGTGTAATGACCTTTTGACATCAACTTTGGCTCGTACGTCGGAAGCCTGTTGGAAAAAGGCCATGATTTTCTCCTGGAGGACCGTATGGTCTCTTCAATGACCTTTTCGCCCATTTTCTTAGCCCGTTTGAAAAAGCCCGTAAGTTCTTCAGTGTCCATAAAGGTCTTGACAAAGACTTGTCGGGTGCCCGGGCCATGGCGTCGTGTTGAAGGGACTTTGAGTTTTTGTCCGCAAGAGTTCGGGGGAGCGCCAGTCACTGCATGGCTTGCCAAGCCATTCATCGAAGGGACGTTCTTCGGTGGCGTCTTATCCCCCAACTTCCTTCCTCTTCCGCGGGGCAAGACCACTCGTGGGCACAAGCTTCCTCACGACACAGATTGATAGTGTAACAAAGAATGACAGTAGAATAGTAGTAGTAGTATAAGTATCATTATATATGTATGAATTATTATCATTATTATTATTATTATTATTGTTATTATTATTATTATTATTATTATTTTCATTATTATTATTATTATTATTATTATTATTATTATTATTATTATTATTATTATTATTATTATTATTATTATTATTATTATTATTATTATTATTATTATTATTATTATTATTATTATTATTATTATTATTATCATAATTATTATTATTATTGTTGTTGTTGTTGGATTTGTTGTTGTTGTTGTTGTTGTCATTGGTATTATTACTATCACACACAAGTGGACAAGATACAGGGATGACCCGTCATCCAGGAGGTGCCGAGATAAGAGGGAGGGAAGAGGGTAGGGGGGAGTGGAGTATGTAGTGGATGGAATAATGGGTGGGAGTGGTTTCTATGCCTTTGTCTTTTGGCTATCTCCCGTGTAAGAGGGAAAAAGCCTTTGGTATATATGTATGTATATATATATATATATATATATATATATATATATATATGTATGTATATATATATATATATATATATATATATATATATATATATATATATATATATATATATATATATATATGTGTGTGTGTGTGTGTGTGTGTGTGCGTGTACATATATATATATATATATATATATATATGTGTGTGTGTGTGTGTGTGTGTGTGTGTGTGTGTGTGTGTGTGTGTGTGTGTGTGTGTGCAAAAATAATCACAATAACACGTGACTAAATAATATTGCAGAAACCACAGGGAAAATAAAGTCGGAATACTAAACGTTTTCGTCTATTACGACATCCTCATAGTACAAGAAAGAGACATAGAACACAATATTTATACAGAAATAAGAAAACTAGGGAAGATTATAGTCACATAAAAGCTCCGTACAATATACATACACACACATTCATATACAGATGGAACTAATGATAGTCATAATAAAACAATAAAACAGGAAATACAATGGAGCAAAACCATGTGGCCGAAACGTCCACAGGACATCTGGCACAATTAGGAGCCATGATACTGCTTTACTATCCTATCATTTATGAAATTATCCAGTTTAGATAAACCTAAACTCAAGTTGATATTGTTATCAAAATTGTTTTTTATAAAACTGGATTCAATGATGTTCCTTTCTAAAACAGAATTACAAACAACAATTTTGCTAACATTGTCCCAGTCAATATTGTGGTTAGTGTCCCTTACATGGACAAAAACCCCACAAGACATTTGGCCCATCCTTATACTATATCTGTGTTGATTCATCCTAACATTTAATTCTTTACCAGTTTGGCCAATGTAACAGGAGCTACAGTGTTTACAAGGAATCCTATAGATGCATCCTACAATGGTTTCTGCAATATATATATATATATATATAGGTATGATAAAGGAAGAGGGTTGCCCCGGCAGGCCCAGCTAGCTAGCCGGCGGTGTCAAAATTCTTTTGTTCGTGAAACTCTACGACGACCACCAACCTCGGAATCCAGACGGCACTTTGGTAAACGAAGTCGGAAACGTAAAGGAAATTGTCACAAGACGCTCCACAAACTAAGACTTTCAATGATCAACATCGCAACATATAGAGACAAGGAAGAAGAAATCTTGGAGATGATGAAGGAAAGAAAGATGGAGTTCATAGGGATGGCAAAGACAAGACGCTGGGGAAAAGATGGAGGAAGAGACCTTGTGGGAGGGTATACCTTGTTGTAGTGTGGAAGAGAAGAGAGAGGGAGAAGGTACGGGGTAGCTATACTAGTGAGACCAAGACTCTCACAGTATATTCGAGAGGTGAGATTGATCAACTAAAGACTAATGAAATGTATAATATGGATGAACGGAAGAAAGTACAACATATATCAAGTGTATGTGCCTCAACAGGGATGTCCTGAAGAAGATAAAGGACAACTCTTGGATTATTTGGAGGAAAAATACGAGAGCCTAGATGGCGATATAGGACTTTCGATTGGTGATTTTAATGCAACGGTTGGAAGGGAAGGAGAAGGAATAGTGAATATAATAGCGACATTTGGAGAAAAGATAAACTCAGTGGAAAAAAAAAATGATAGACCACTGCATGAAAATAATTAATAGATTTTATCAACATAAAGAGGAACACAATTTAATTCAATATAGATGGAATCGACAGACCGGGCAATTTTATAATAAAACAATTATAGTTCGGACAGAAAAATATCTGCCAATGTAAAGGTTACCAGGAGTGAGTCTAGATTCAGACCACAGACTACGAGTGGCTGTTCTTAAGATTGGTAAGGTAACACCACCACAGCAAAGAAGAAAAAGGAAATATAAGAAGATCATGAGAGGCTCTCTATGTTTGAAACTGAAGGTTTACAATCACTGTATACCGACAGTGATAATCTACGGATGCGAGATTATGAAACTGACGAAGGCAATGGAGACAAAGCTAAGGAATGCACAGAGAAGAATGGAGAAATCAATGATGGGAATAACATTGAAAGAGGTGAGAGAGAAGACTGAAATGCATAATATTGTGTAGGCGGTGAAAGAGAGGAATTGGAACTGGACAGGTAAGTCAGCGGGAATGACTGATGAGCGATGGAGAAAGTGTGTAATTAAGTGAACGCCGCGAGATGGGAAGCGTGGAAGAGGGAAACTAGACAGGAGGGATGAGATAGAGAAGTTTGCAGGAGTGACGTGGTAGAGGTTGGCGCAGTCGTGTGAATCATGGAATGCTATGAAAGAGGCCTTTGTCCAGCAGTGGACTCAGGATGACTGATTCGTTGCATATATAATTATTCATATGAATGAGTTACATCAAATTGATATAGCATAGCCAATAGGAGGCCGTTTCACCATGGTCTTGGATCACGTGTTGGACTCGTGATCAAGAGCTATTTCCCTCCCGGTGTGTGTGTGTGTGTGTGTGTGTGTGTGTGTGTGTGTGTGTGTGTGTGTGTGTGTGTGTGTGTAGAAGAAGGGGCGTACTTCGGCGGCGTCGCCGGCGGGATCGAACTCGAAGACCCAGTCATAGGTCTTGCCAAAGTCCACGAAAGCTTTACTTCACATGGGCTCCCCCGAAGTGTATAAGCTCGTGTATCGTTTCGAAGGGGACAGTCCAAGCTGGGCGTTGCGTTCGTTTCGCCAGCGCTTCTGTCCTCGGGGACAATGTCGTTGTGGAAAGTAGATGATGATCACCAGTGGGGATGAGTCTCTAACCGTAGAATTATAGGTGTCTCTGGTCCGTAGTGGCGTCGCTACAGTCCCCTATAACGGGGGGTTGTTCTGAACTGATTTAAGTGGATATGAGTCTCCGAACTTAAGATAATAGGTGACTTTGGTCGGTAAGGGTGTCAGTGAAGTCTCCTTAAAGCATTCGCTAACCACCACTAGTGTTTGGTTAGTGGCCTACAAGGGCGCTGAGGAACCCCAGTTGTGTGTGTGTAACCCTGTGGAAACCCCAGGGGCTGAGGAACCCCGGAAGAGGGGATCCTGGGCAGTCACTACAGGGACCGGAGGAGTTGTCGGGCCCTGCTGGCGGTCTGGTCGAAGTCATAATGCATGAGGTTGGTGTAGTCACAGAAGGGAAAGACCGGAGGACTATTCAACGTCCTTGGCTGGATGGATTATGACCCCAAGTCTGAGAGAGAGAGAGAGAGAGAGAGAGAGGAAAATAAGTGAGGAAATAGACCAAAAAGAAAGAAAAAATGCGATACTTGCGGTAACCTTCCAACAGGTTCTGACATGTCTGGCAACCAGACTTCGGAAACTTCGAACTGAAGAAGAAGAAAGAGGAGTTACGGCAGGGGTTGTCTTGAGCGTTCGAACAATTAATAAGTGTGTTTCCAGCCCCCAGCCTCAAGAAATGTGGTCCATCGGGAGACTGCAATGCCAGAAGGAGTTCCCGGGTTTCCGACCGTAATTCCGGAGGACAGGAATGCCAAAAGACGTCCTTATGTGTGGCCTAGCAGCGTAAGGCTAACATACACAAAGGTACATACAAACATAATCATATTCACATGCAGACATACATACATACATATGTTCATGCACATACCAGAAGGCTTATTCCCCCATACAAAGATGTAGCCTAACCAAGGCACACACACACACCCTTCAACCATACCAACACCCACCCCACATCCATTTGTATCTTAGCTTTTAGTGGATGAAGTGTCACCTCTACGGACTGCAAACTGCCTGCATGAAAAGCAATGCAGCAAGACACAGCACCTTCACACCAGGGCCCGACAGCCGGGGCTGGTTTACCCACACAGCTTCATTTACATGGCAACCCTCCCCCCTCGTCCACAGAAGCAATCACAGAGCCGTCAAGAAGAAATCTCCCTTGGCTTTTCTCACCCATTCATAACCACTCTCCATTCATACCTATCTCTTCCCCTCTCCTTTCCCTGCTCGGCAGACATGCCCTTGTATCCACGGCCCTATTTCACCCTATCCATCTCATTGTCGGTCTTCCCCTAAGTCCATTCCATCCACCCCCGCCTTGTACACTCATTTTGTTAGTCTTTCTTCATTCTTTCCATATACCCTAGCCATCTCCGTATTCTTTGGTCAACCCTATCTACCAGCCGTCTTTCCACCCCCGCTCTCTGCCTCACCTCTTCATTTCTCTCTCTATACATCTTCGGAATCCCCACCACACTCCTTAAATATTTGACCTTAAACACATTTTGATTCTTGTCTAAAAACCCACCATCCCGTTTCCTGTCAATGAGAGACCCCTGTTATGGCAAAGCCCTGTCTTTTTTTTTTCCTAGGTCGATGTTGGGTCGCCTCCCCGCCTAGCCAGGACATTCGGGAACCGGTTCGGCAAGCACTTAGTGGGCTCGGGGAATCGAACACATGACCACCTGCTTATGAGTTAAAGAACTGTATTTGCTGGACTACCCGACTCATCCTTGAAATCCAAGTCTGTGCCCCATCCAGTGTCGTGGGAACATAAGAACATAAGAATGAAGGAGACTGCAAGAGACCATAAGGCCTACACTAGGCAGCTCCGTATCCATCACCACCTGTCATCACCATGGTGGGAAGAGTCGCCTTCCATTTGTACAGACTTCTCTTCGCGTTTCCCCCAGATACCTGCATGCCTTCTGCCACTTACGAGGTCTTCGGCAGAGCGCTCAGAATCTTCGAAGTCTGCTGCTTGGCAGGCCCTCTTCGACAAAGAATTTTGGAGTCTGCCGCTCACGAGGTGGTTTCCCTCGTCAAATAATCTTGGGAGTTCGCCGCTGACGAAGTCTACTTGGGCAAAGCGTCCGAGACGTTCAAAGTGTGCTGTTAGATCGCGTGGGCAAAGAGCTACTGGATGAATGAGGCACCAAACCCAAGAGGTTACATGTTGGGAACATCTTGCTAGGGTAGTGAACTAAAGGTTTATCCATTTACACACACACACACACACACACACACACACACACACACACAC
>NW_027467737.1:747500-782500 GCF_046742065.1 Oratosquilla oratoria
CATCACCACCTGTCATCCCCATGGTGGGAAGAGTCGCCTTCCATTTGTACAGACTTCTCTTCGCGTTTCCCCCAGATACCTGCATGCCTTCTGCCACTTACGAGATCTTCGGCAGAGCGCTCAGAATCTTCGAAGTCTGCTACTTGCCAGGTCCTCTTCGACAAAGAATTTTGGAGTCTGCCGCTCACGAGGTGGTTTCCTTCGTCAAAGAATCTTGGGAGTTCGCCGCTCATGAAGTCTACTTGGGCAAAGCATCCGAGACGTTCAAAGTGTGCTGTTAGATCGCGTGGACAAAGAGCAACTGGATGAATGAGGCACCAAACCCAAGAGGTTACATGTTGGGAACATCTTGCTAGGGTTTCTCTTGCGTAATGTATAAGTGCATATACAGAAATTTATATGTATGTATGCATGTATAGGTCACCAGAAGAAAAAACCTAGTGAACTAAAGGTTTATCCATTTACACACACACACAGACACGCGCGCACACATGCAAAGAATTCCATTGGAGAGTAATCGACATGAGATTGAAACAGTAGCACATCAAAACGAAAAAACCATGGACAGAAAAGATAGTGGAGAAGGAAGAAAATTAAGTGGCCTATAGTAACATTGACGGATTAATTTTAGGTCTGAACGAACTCAATGATTATCTGTTAGAAGAAAAACCAGACATAATGGGAATTGTAGAGACTAAACTAAGAGGAGAAATACCATCTATTGATATTGGACAAGGGCTATACAATTACTGGATAAGAAACAGGGACAAAAAGCAGGGAGGGGGAATCATGTTCTTGGCCAAGAAAGACCTAAACGTGACAAAAATTGCAGAGGGCAAAGGTAATGTTGAACTTATCATGATAAAAGTCGAAGGCAAGAATATGAAAAGTAGAAAGTTTGTGGTGAAACTATGTGCCCCCAAGAACGAATGCTTGGAAAGAAAACGAACACACAAAAATGCTAGAAGGTACAAGAAAATCACTAAATGAGATACTAATGGGTAAGGGTAATCTAGTAATTATGGGAGACTTCAATTGCAAAGAAATTTGTTGGGACAACATGACAGTACGAGGAGATGACGTGTGGGGCAATGTACTGCTAGACATGACCATGGAGTACACAATGACCCAGTGGGTCAGTGAAAACACAAGATACAGAAACAATGCAGAGCCATCAAAACTAGATATAATATTTACAACGGAACCTGAAATAGTGGACAAAGTCCACTACAAGACACTAATTGGAAAGAGTGACCATGTACTCATCGAAACTGTACTAAAGGAAGAAATAGAGATGAAGAGGAGCAAAAAGCATAGGAAAGGAAGATTGATGTACAACAAAACAGACTTTTCAAAACTAAAGACGTTCTTCCAGAATGCAAACTGGGAATAATTCTATATGGAAGAGACAACAGTGGAAGAGAAATGGAACATACTGTTGGATAATTACAATGAAGGGGTAAACAGGCATGTACCAAGACAAAAGCGAGAGAGTACATTAAATGTTGGTTCAACAAAAGATGCAGTGAGGCAAAAGGCAGAAGGGACAAAACTTGGAAAACGTGGAGAAAAGACAAAAAACAAAGCAAATGGCAAATTTATATAAACTATAGAAATGAGTACGTTAATGTGAGAAGAGAGGAGAAAGGGAACCATGAGAAGGATATCATAGATAAATGCAAAGATCAGCCCAAGCTATTCTACCGGTATGTAAATGGTAAACTTAAAACCAAACAGGAACTAGTGAAACTACGCCAAGGAAATATAGAATACACAGAAGAATTAGAGATGGCCGAAATCATGAACAACCACTTTAAATCTGTCTTCACCAGAGAGAAAATACAAAATTGGGACGTAGATAATAACAAACATTCTCCCCACATGAGTGAATTTACAACATCACAAAAAGAAATATCAGAACACCTATCAAAATTGGACGTCAGAAAATCACATGGCCCGGTTGGAATTGTAAATTGAATTCTAAAAGAATGCAAAGAAGAGCTAACGGACAAAATACACATCATAATAAATAGCTCACTCAAGGAAGGAAAGATACCTTATGACTGGAAAAATGCTAACATTTTACCAATATATAAAGGAGGAAACAAGGAAGAACCCACCAACTATAGACCAGTATCACTAACAAGCACTATAGCCAAAATTTGTGAGAAAATCATCAATAATAGGTGGGTAAAACACCTGGAAGATAACAACATATTAAAACCAAGACAATTCGGGTTCAGACAAGGTAGATCATGCAACACAAACTTGATATGCTTCTACTCAAGACTAATAGACATAGTGCAAGAAAGAAACGGATGGGCTGATTGTGCATTCCTAGACTTGCAAAAAGCATTTGACAAAGTACCACACAGAAAACTACTAAAAAAAACTGGAACACATAGGAGGAATACGAGGGAACCTACTAAAATGGATGGAGGACTTCCTGACTGGAAGAAAGATGAGAGTAGTACTCAGAGAAAAATATTCAGATTGGAAAGAGGTGATCAGTGGAGTACCGCAAGGATCTGTACTGGCTCCAATAATGTTTGCTATCTATATGAATGATATGGACGAGGGCGTGAACTGTTACATGAGCTTCTTTGCTGATGACGCCAAACTGTTAAGGAAAGTAGAAACTGATAAGGACTGTGAAGCACTGCAAGAAGATCTGAATAGGGTATGGAACTGGAGTCAGAAATGGGAAGTGGATTTTAATACTAAGAAGTGTAGCATAATGGAGTTTGGAAAAAGCAAAAACAGAATATCAAGAAAATATACAATTGGAACCAAGGAAGTAAAGAAAGTAGGATCCGAAAAAGACGGGAGTTATTATCACAAACGACTTGTCCTATGATACACAGATTAACAAAATTGTCGGGGAGACTTACAACTTGCTAAGATCAATAAAAGTGGCTTTTGCTTACCTGGACGAAGACATGATAAAAAAATATTGGTTACATTGATAAGGCCTAGAATAGAGTATGCGGCGACATTGTGGTCCCCCAGTACCAAAAAGGACATAAAGAAAATAGAAAGAATCCAAAGAGCAGCTACAAAAATGGCACCTGCACTTGCAAACCTATCATACGAGGAGAGATTGGCTAAACTGGAGCTACCGACACTGGAGCAAAGAAGAGAGAGAGGAGACCTACTGACCATCTACAGAATCATGAAAGGCACAGAGATACTTGATAGAGAAGAATTACTAAACTGGGACAAGAGAAACACAAGAGGACATGGAAGGAAATTAAGAAAACATAGCTATAGAAGAGAACTGAGGAAAAACAGTTTTCCACATAGAGTTTTAGACACTTGGAACAAACTGGATAATGAAATAGTAAGCGCAAAAATCATTCACGAGTTTAAAAGCGAACTAGACACTGAGAGATACAATGGCGGGACAACACGAGCATAGCTCCCCTTCCCGCAAAATACTAGGTAAATACACACACACACACACACACACGCACACGCACACATCCCCTGAAAGAACTTAAAACTGACCGAGGAAAAAAAGATTATGCAGATCTCATAGTCTACACTGGTGGGTCACAACGCGTGGACCATAATGAACTCCCCCAGTGGACCAGAGTCTCGCAGTGTGATCCACAGACGTAAACCTGGTAAGAGTTATGGGATGCAACACGACTAATTTGAGTCAAATTCAGTCTTCTGAGGTTAATGAACAGCAGTGTATAAGTATGGGGGAACTTGTGAAAACACATTGAGCACCCTTTGTTATCGCACAACTAGAAAATATAAATAAATAAATAAATGAATAAATTAATAAGATTAGAATAAAATTAAGTATATATATATATATATATATATATATATATATAGATATATATATATATATATATATATATATATATGCATATATATGCAGAAATCACTTGAGTGCGTGACCGAGCGCTTTCGTATATAGGATAGACGAAAGCGCTCGGTCTCCTTTCTGTTATTTTCCTATTGTTTTTTCTTCATATATGTGTTATATATATATATATATATATATATATATATATATATATATATATATATATATATTATTTTAATGTAATCTGACAAGCGAAAATTGACTCGTTAGCTCCTAGATCAATTTCTTTGAGGTCAATAAAAATAATCTGGCGTTAGAAACCAGAACGAAATTAGAATTGAGAATCACAGGAATTGGTAGGGAAAGTTGCAGCATCAATCGCCCTTAACCGCAAGCCTCAATTCTGAAGTGGCAAATCACGGAGTCACTTTTTTTTTTTTTTTGCTCATGCAAGATGATTATATACAGATACAAAGCTTACTTTTAGATACGGTTACGCTAGTCAACGGAATGGAAGGATCCCAACAGATTACATTGAATTTCGTTCAAGGTTGGAGTGTGAAGTTACGCTCCAACCTTGGACGAAATCCAATTGAGTCTTTGGAATCCAATCATTCCGTTGACTAGTGTAACTGTACCTTTAGACAAAATAACATGATAAAGAATACTGCCAATGTCACTGAACTAATAACAATATAGGAATTTTGTCTATTATAAAACCAAAGGATTTTATTCAGCTGAGGGCTAGCCCAACGACGCCCAAGCAACATGTGTCGATTTGGTGTCTTATGGCTCCTGCTGGCCTGCAACTAAAAGCTTCTTTTAGCCCAAGTGAAAATGCTCCAGCCTCGCGAGGCTTATTCGAAAAGCCCGAAATTTCTTTGCAAAGAACAAATGATCGTTTTTCTTGATCGTTTTCCTTGTGGTTTGCCCAATTATATCATCTTATTATGAAGCCCAATCATAAAGCCCAAAAAACTTGCACATCAAGACTTCAATGTCTTTTTTCGCTTCGAGTCTGTCCATTTACTAAGCCCATTCCAAAAAGCCCATAATCAATCTTCAGAGCCTATAAGGTCTTTGTAATGACCTTTTGACATCAACTTTGGCTCGTACGTCGGAAGCCTGTTGGAAAAAGCCCATGATTTTCTCCTGGAGGACCGTATGGTCTCTTCAGTGACCTTTTGGCCCTTTTTCTTAGCCCGTTTGAAAAAGGCCGTAAGTTCTTCAATGTCCATAAAGGTCTTGACAAAGACTTGTCGGGTGCCCGGGCCATGGCGTCGTGTTGAAGGGACTTTGAGTCTTTGTCCGCAAGAGTTCGGGGGAGCGCCAGTCACTGCATGGCTTGCCAAGCCATTCATCGAAGGGACGTTCTTCGGTGGCGTCTTATCCCCAGGAGGGACAGCTTTCTTCTGAGCCCAAAAGTAAAAATCTTCTTCCCCCAACTTCCTTCCTCTTCCGCGGGGCATGACCACTCCTGGGCACAAGCTTCCTCACGACACAGATTGATAGTGTAACAAAGAATGACAGTAGAACAGTAGTAGTAGTAGTAGTATATGTATCATTATATATGTATGAATTATTATTATTATTATTATTATTCTTATTATTATTATTATTATTATTATTATTATTATTATTATTATTATTATCATCATCATCATTAGTATTGTTATTGTTGTTGTTGTTGTTGTTGTTGTTGTTGTTGTTGTGGTTGTCATTGGTATTATTACTATCACACAAGTGGACAAGATACAGGGATGACCCGTCATCCAGGAGGTGCCAAGATAAGAGGGAGGGAAGAGGGTAGGGGGGAGTGGAGTATGTAGTGGATGGAATGCGTGGGAGTGGTTTCTATGCCTTTGTCTTTTGGCTATCTCCCGTGTAAGAGGGAAAAAGCCTTTGGTATATATATATGTATATATATATATTTATATGTATGTATATATATATATATATATATATATATATTTATATGTATGTATATATATATATATATATATATATATATATGAGTGGCAGGGTGGTGAAATAAACACCGAGAACCGTTGAAGTTTTATTAACTGACGTTTCGCTCTTAACAGAGCTTCTTCAGAGTGTACAAACATAATCGGGAAATCAACAGTTATATATCTTACATCATTCCGTGTTCCTGCCTTAACCCACCCCCTCCCTCCCTCTCGTACCCTTCAGCTCCTGTAAGATCATCCAGCCGGACATTTTGGACAGCTTAATAAAACTATCACGATGGTTATAGCAGGGCTGGGATGCTATAAAAGCTGCTTCTACTATTTTTTTTTTCTTGTCTTATCCTTGTTTTAATATTTCCACTCCGCCCCAGTTAGGTAAATGTCCGTATTCCTACGCATGAATCACCAGGGCGTTTGATGTTCGGTGGGCCCTCAGGTCGCTCTTGTGCTCATATGTCCGCGTGTGTATGCCTCTTCTTGTCTCCCCAAAGTAGTTTAGGTCACAGCCACCACATGGGATTCTGTAAACCATGCTGTTGTTATTATGTTCATTTCTACTCTTACCTCTCACTACTTCACCTATCTTCGTACTGGATGTACTGGCGATGTTCAGCCCTGCTCTGCGGAGCAAATGTCCTAACTCTTCTGTGTGCTTGGAGTTGGGAACTACAATGAAGCCACCTTCCTTAGTCTCCTTTTTCTCATCATTTCTTTTTTCCGTTATTTTAAGAGCTATTTTCTTCCAACTATGGAGTAACCCTTCTGGATATTTTAGTCCTGAGAACACTTTAACAATATATTTGATTTCTCTGACAATATATTCTTCACTACATACCCGGAACGCTCTGAGAAAAAATCCAATTATTACTCCTCTCTTTATCCTTTCACTATGTGCTGAAAAGTAGTGGATGAGGTCATTTTTGTTGGTAGCTTTTCTGTGAACCGAGAAACCCACCGTGCCGTTATCCTTCCTCCAAATTAATACATCCAAGAAAGGTAACGTTTGATCCACCTCGTGTTCTACTGTGAACTGAATATCCCTGTTTACCATGTTCAGCCTATTAAGTTTGGTGGTGAAATTGGTTTTCTCCAGGGCAATGACTAGGACGTCGTCTACATATGGGTCCCTCTTCCCATATTTTTTATAAAATGATCTCTCTCCAAAATTTCCATGTATAATGATGCAAGGACTGCACTGAGTGGACTCCCCATTGCCAGACCACGTATCTGACAATATTCCTCATCCTGGAACATGAACGGTCCGAATCTGATACACAGAGAGACTAATTCCAAAAAATCATTTCTTCCCACTGGTAAATCCTGGTCATCTATATTACCGATGGCTTCCTTGGCTGCTGTTAGTGCCCCCTCTGCGCAAACATTTGTGAACAAAGCAGTTACATCGTAACTTATCATGACTCTCTGTGAGAAATCCACATTACTGAGTCTCGTGATTAGGTCACTTGAGTCCTTTAAATGGCCACTGCTAAGTGCCCCCAAACATCGAGATAACGGTTTGGCTAAACACTTGGCTAACCTGTGGGGAGCGCTGCCGATACCTGACGTAATGGGTCTCATCGGTATACCCGGCTTGTGTGTCTTTGGTAATCCCCTCATCCTGGGCGGTCTTGGTGCTTCTTCTAACAATCCCACAAGTTTCTTGCCTCTGTTGGTTCGCATTAATATCCTCCTGGCTTCTTTCTTGAACCGTATCCCTTCTCGTTCTGCGTTTCCTAAGGGGTTTTGTCTCATACGTGGATGTATCGTTGAGTAAATCCATCATTTTGATGTTGTAGTCTGTCCTGTTTAATATGACAACTCCTCCTCCTTTATCTGCACTCGTGATAACTAAGTCTTCGTCACTTCCTAAATTTCCCAAAGCTATCTTGAAACGCCTAGGGATGCTACATCGATTAAGATTTGCTAAAGCATGGAAACACGTTAACAATCCCTGTTTAAGGGACCGTCAGGTTGCTTTATAAGGGAGCATGTCCTATAACTTTTTGAATCTCTTTGATGAACTTAGGTATAATTACCATTTACATTTGTCTATAATTCCCCTGGGTATTGTATTCCTCACATGTATATATAAAGTGTAGTGAAGATATAATGAAGTTATAATGAAGTTTAATGAAGCTGTAATTAATCATATGGAAATCCTTCCACATAATTAAGCTTGGTATATATTGCAAGCTTAGATTCTGGGGAATATTTGTTATATTGTACATTTGACCAAACTTATACCTCTGATTTTTTGTGAAATTTCTTTTCTGAATATTTCAAAGATGCTGCAAAATTCAGGTTTCATAAATAGAAAAAAATAAATAAAATAAAATTTCTTTTATTTTTTAATATAGGAAATAAAGAGCATAATTTTATCTTTCAAATGAAACAAAAATGACAAAAATCCATCAAGAACAACCGAAGAAATAACAACAAAAAGAACAAAAATATTAAATGTACATGAGAAGGCATTTAAATTTTGCGCGACATTTTTAAAAGGCCCCAGCCCCATAGTCCCCGCTTTTGGTCACGTTACCACTTTTACTTTTCACTTTTTTTCTCCTCTCGTTTCTTGTCTCTTCTTTCGAGGGCAGACTTATGAATATGGGTGTAGGGTTCTTCAAGAAGAGGAACAACAAATCCTTCTTTATAACCAACATTGTTGGATGCTGTCCTCTTCGTTTGTTTGTTTTTTTCCTTCTCGTTTCCTCATCTGGCACGCAAGGGCCTTCACTGCATTCTTCCTCCTTGCTCGCTGGCTTTTCGTCAATCTTGCCATGATTACCGCAAGAAATTACAGTGAGGAATCAAAAATATGAAGCACGGTGAGAGCTTCAAAAGAACGTGACCTTACTTTGACGTTTGGATGGGTACTGATGCCCTGATGTGTGCTATTTCTGGATCTACGCTTGTGGGAGGAGTTGCTAAATACCTCCATAAACACAATTCCGTAGCAAAAAACAAAATAGCTATAGAAAAAATTAACGCTATTCCAATATACAGAATATTTGATACGCAATGGGTTTGCCAGAGGTTGCCAATAATTTATCTATTTTATTCTGTATAAAAAGATAGAAACGAAATACAGCTCTATAACTTTGTAGGAGTGTTGCCAACATCATAGAGATTCTTTTTAAATGTTTTCCTAAAATTCGTTCATGTACCAGATTTTTTCGAATAATTGCCCCTGACGAACCCTTAAAACCTTTCTCTACATCACTGTCATCCCATCTATAGTTTTTATTTATAAAATCAGAAAAAACTTTTGTTACTCACACCGGTATCGAACTTAAGACCGAGTGAAAGGGCTTGTTTTTCAGTGTCAGATAGTTGTCGGTTTGAAAGATTCACTATGAGATCAGCATTGCCCACTTCATTCCAATCACTTTGTTTACAGAGTAACTCCAATTTCTTTTTCAGTCTCACACTTTGCACTGATTTCTCGGTATCAAGTTTGCGCAGAAGGAATGATGGTAAACGTACCTGGCTGGTGCTGGCTCGTAGATTTTCAACTTCGTTACTCAGGTCCTCACAGGCCTCGGATAGAAACATTTCTGCACTGTTACTAAAAGGGACTCCTTCCTTCCTGAGCTGTTTTGGCGCTTCCCTAGGTAGAACTTTCTCATCTATGCAGTCTTGTAGGGAACGCCTGCGAAGTATACAGCTGTTGATTTTCCGTTTTGCACGAAACTCCCTCCATAAGATTCCCGGTATCTCACCACCACTCGACATGTTGAGGAATGGACGACAAAATGAGTGGCAGGGTGGTGAGATAAACACCGAGAACCGTTGAAGTTTTATTAACTGACGTTTCGCTCTTAACAGAGCTTCTTCAGAGTGTACAAACATAATCGGGAAATCAACAGTTACATATCTTACATCATTCCGCGTTCCTTCCTTAACCCACCCCCTCCCTCCCTCTCGTACCCTTCAGCTCCTGTAAGATCATCCAGCCGGACATTTTGGACAGCTTAATTTCTACTCTTACCTCTCACTACTTCACATATCTTCGTACTGGATGTATTGGCGATCTTCAGCCCTGCTCTGCGGAGCAAATGTCCTAACTCTTCTGTGTGCTTGGAGTTGGGAACTACAATGAAGCCACCTTCCTTAGTCTCCTTTTTCTCATCATTTCTCTTTTCCATTATTTTAAGAGCTATTTGAAGAAAATAGCTCTTAAAATAATGGAAAAGAGAAATGATGAGAAAAAGGAGACTAAGGAAGGTGGCTTCATTGTAGTTCCCAACTCCAAGCACACAGAAGAGTTAGGACATTTGCTCCGCAGAGCAGGGCTGAACATCGTCAGTACATCCAGTACGAAGATAGGTGAAGTAGTGAGAGGTAAGAGTAGAAATGAACATAATAACAACAGCATGGTTTACAGAATCCCATGTGGTGGCTGTGACCTAAACTACTTTGGGGAGACAGGAAGAGGCATACACAAGCGGACATATGAGCACAAGAGCGACCTGAGGGCCCACCGAACATCAAACGCCCTGGTGATTCATGCGGAGGAATACGGACATTTACCTAACTGGGACGAAGTGGAAATATTAAAACAAGGATTAGACAAGAAAAAAAGAAAAATAGTAGAAGCAGCTTTTATAGCATCCCAGCCCTGCTGTAACCATCGTGATAGTTTTATTAAGCTGTCCAAAATGTCCGGCTGGATGATCTTACAGGAGCTGAAGGGTACGAGAGGGAGGGAGGGGGTGGGTTAGGGAAGGAACGCGGAATGATGTAAGATATATAACTGTTGATTTCCCGATTGTTTGTACACTCTGAAGAAGCTCTGTTAAGAGCGAAACGTCAGTTAATAAAACTTCAACGGTTCTCGGTGTTTATCTCACCACCCTGCCACTCATTTTGTCGTCCATTCCTCAATATATATATATATATATATATATATATATATATATATATATATATATATATATATATATATATATTATTTTAATGTAATCTGACAAGCGAAAATTGACTCGTTAGCTCCTAGATCAATTTCTTTGAGGTCAATAGAAATAATCTGGCGTTAGAAACCAGAACGAAATTAGAATTGAGAACCACAGGAATTGCTAGGGAAAGCTGCAGCATCAATCGCCCTGAACCGCAAGCCTCAATTCTGAAGCGGCAAATCACGGAGTCACTTTTTTTTTTTCATGCAAGATGATTATTTACAGATACAAAGCTTACTTTTAGATACGGTTACGCTAGTCAACGGAATGGTAGGATCCCAACAGATTACATTGAATTTCGTTCAAGGTTGGAGTGTGAAGTTACGCTCCGACCTTGGACGAAGTCCAATTGAATCTTTGGAATCCAACCATTCCGTTGACTAATGTAACTGTACCTTTAGACAAAATAACATGATAAAGAATACTGCCAATGTCACAGAACTAATAACAATGTAGGAATTTTGTCTAATATAAAACCAAAGGATTTTATTCAGCTGAGGGCTAGCCCAACGACGCCCAAGTAACTTGTGTCGATTTGTTGTCTTATGGCTCCTGCTGGCCTGCAACTAAAAGCTTCTTTTAGCCCAAGTGAAAATGCTCCAGCCTCGCGAGGCTTATTCGAAAAGCCCGAAATTCCTTTCCAAAGAACAAAAGATGGTTTTTCGTGATCGTTTTCCTTGTGGTTTGCCCAATTAGATCATCTTATTATGAAGCCCAATCATAAAGCCCAAAAAACTTGCACATCAAGACTTCAATGTCTTTTTTCGCTTCGAGTCTGTCCATTTACTAAGCCCATTCAAAAAAGCCCATAATCAATCTTCAGAGCCTATAAGGTCTTTGTAATGACCTTTTGACATCAACTTTGGCTTCTTCGTCGGAAGCCTGTTGGAAAAAGCCCCTGATTTTCTCCTGGAGGACCGTATGGTCTCTTCAGTGACCTTTTGGCCCTTTTTCTTAGCCCGTTTGAAAAAGGCCGTAAGTTCTTCAATGTCCATAAAGGTCTTGACAAAGACTTGTCGGGTGCCCGGGCCATGGCGTCGTGTTGAAGGGACTTTGAGTCTTTGTCCGCAAGAGTTCGGGGGAGCGCCAGTCACTGCATGGCTTGCCAAGCCATTCATCGAAGGGACGTTCTTCGGTGGCGTCTTATCCCCAGGAGGGAGAGCTTTCTTCTGAGCCCAAAACTAAAAATCTTCCCCCAACTTCCTTCCTCTTCCGCGGGGCAAGACCACTCCTGGGCACAAGCTTCCTCACGACACAGATTGATAGTGTAACAATGACAGTAGAATAGTAGTAGTAGTAGTATAAGTATCATTATATATGTATGAATTATTATTATTATTATTATTATTATTATTATTTTTGTTATTATTTTTATTATTATTATTATTATTATTATTGTTGTTGTTATTGTTGTTGTTATTGTTGTTGTTGCTGTCATTGGTATTAATATTATCAAACACAAGTGGACAAGATGCAGGTATGACCCGTCATCCAGGAGGTGCCAAAATAAGAGGGAGGAAAGAGGGTAGGGGGGAGTGGAGTATATAGGGGATGGAATGGGTGGGAGTGGTTTCTATGCCTTTGTCTTTTGGTTACCTCCCGTGTAAGGGGGAAAAAGCCTATGATATATATATATATATATATATGTATATATATATATATATAATATATATATATATATTTATATATATATATATATATATATATATATATTGCAGATACCACCGGGAAATTGAAAAAAACAGATACCGAACGTTTTCGTCTATTTAGACATTTTCAAAGGTACAAAAAAGCAATACAGAAAGAAACAATAAATACATAAGAAGACAAGGATACTCGGAGAGGTCCCATGTTACATTTTATCACACACAATTTTGTCAGTAATAAAATTGTCCAATTTAGATAAACCCAAACTCAAGTTCATGTCAGAATTAAATAATTTGGTGCATTCCATTAAATTCACAGTAGAGGTTGAAGAAAATAATAAATCACCATTTTTAGATGTAGATATTTACCGATGTGGAAGATGCTTTAAATTTGACGTTTACAGGAAGCCGACCAATGTCCTCTCGTACATTTATTTTTACTCGTATCACAGTCAAAAATCCAAGTTGTCAGTTTTTTCTTCAATGTTCCTGAGAGCTTATAGAATTTGTTCCCCTGAGTTCTTGGATCAAGAGATACAATTCATCTATGACATTGGAGAAAATTTAAAATATCCCAAACATCTTATTGATAAAACAAAAATCAAAGCTAGGAAATGTTTTCTTAATACGTCGCAGGTCAAACCATTTAATTATAAAAATATGTTAACAATTCCGTACCACGAAAATTTAATCCATCTTCCTAGCATTTTTGAAAAATTTGGTATCCAGATAGTATTCAAAAATAATAATAACATTAAGAGTCTGTTAATTAAAAATTCTCCAAGAAGTAAAGAAGGATGTATTTATAATATACCATGTAAAAACTGTGATTTTATTTATATAGGCCAAACAGGCAAAGGCTTAGAAAAAAGAATAGGCCAACATAAATATAGTATTAGAACGGGGCAAGTGTCCAGTGGATTATTTGTCCACCAAAGGGATTATGGTCATAATATTGACTGGGGAAGTTCTAAAATAATTACTTCTTGTAATAATATTATAGAAAGAAATATTATTGAATCTTGTTTTATAAAAAGAAATTTTGGAAATAACATGAACTTGAGTTTGGGTTTATTTAAATTGGACAATTTTATTATTGACAAAATTGTGTGTGATAAAATGTAACATGGGACCTCTCCGAGTATCCTTGTCTTCTTATGTATTTATTGTTTCTTTCTGTATTGCTTTTTTGTACCTTTGAAAATGTCTAAATAGACGAAAACGTTCGGTATCTGTTTTTTCAATTTCCCGGTGGTTTCTGCAAAAATAGTTTATCACGTGTGTTTTGTGATTTCTTTGCATATATATATATATATATATATATATATATATATATATATGTATGTATATATATATGCAAAAATAATCACAATCACGCGTGACTAAATAATATTGCAGAAACCACAGGGAAAATAAAGTCGGAATACTAAACGTTTTCGTCTATTACGACATCCTCATAATACAAGAAAGAGACATAGAACACAATATTTATACAGAAATAAGAAAACTGGGGAAGGCTATAGTCACATAAAAGTTCCGTACAACATACATACACACACATTCATATACAAATGGAACTAATAATAGTCATAATAAAACAATAAAACAGGAAATACAATGGAGCAAAACCATGTGGCCGAAACGTCCACAGGACATCTGGCACAATTAGGAGCCATGATACTGCTTTACTATCCTATTAATTATGAAATTATCCAGTTTAAATAAACCTAAACTCAAGTTGATATTGTTATCAAAATTGTTTTTTATAAAACTGGATTGAATGATGTTCCTTTCTAAAACAGAGTTACAAACAACAATTTTGCCAGCATTGTCCCAGTCAATATTATGGTTAGTGTCCCTTACATGGACAAAACCCCCCACTAGACATTTGGCCCGTCCTTATACTATATCTGTGTTGATTCATCCTAACATTTAATTCTTTACCAGTTTGGCCAATGTAACAGGAGCTACAGTGTTTACAAGGAATCCTATAGATACATCCTACAATGGCTTCTGCAATATACATATATATACAGTATATATATATATATATATATATATATATATATATATATATATATATATATATACAGTATATATTTTCACCTCCCTTGTAGTCACTGTCACCACCACTGTCAGACCTCTTCCTCTATTCTGTTAGTAGTCACTTAATTTCCCCTCACGTCTTTTCTTATAAGTTTTCCAGTCCTTTTTAAGCAGTAGGCCCCATGCCTAGTTTCCTTTAGTCTCACTAGTTTCCAAGTTCATTAGGCCCCATGCCTAGTTCTTGTCATGTACTTCAAATCAGTCCTGGGGTAAAGAAATTGGTACTTTTCTTCTTTCACTGTAATTTCACAGTCTTGGTACACTCAGGATCTCTCTCTCTCGTCTCCTCACACCGTCTCCCCGAGATCCCCGTATCCTACGCTTAGCTACCTTCGTCTGACGTCACTAATTTTTCTAATCCAATCTCCTCTGACTTAAATAAATGTCACTCCTTATGGGCGTGACTTTGAATTCATGCACCAATAGTCTTTTCCTCCTTCTCCACCTTTTCTCCAATCCGGAAAGCCGTTACAATGTCACTAGCAATATCGTTTACCTCAGCATTGTCAAACGAAGAATAACTTGCGCTTACAGTTTTGATTACATCAGCGATTATAAAGCAGTCACCTCCGTCGGTGTGTTTACATAGACATAACGTCGCCTTCAATGTTATCAAACAGTAGGCGTCGAGTCTGAACTCGTTGACTAATCTGATTTGCATTCGCTACCGGCCTCTTACAGGGCTCGGCAGCTACAGTTGGTCGTCCCGACCAATTTCTTATTTCCTCTTACAGGGCTTGCTAATATATTTCTAGAATAAGCTAATCTACCCTTGCGTAATTGTTATCAAGAATTAAGCTACCCTCCAAAATACATCATTCATGCAATAAATTGGGAATAATACATAAACATAAGTAAATGAAGGTCAATTAAGCAGACATATGGTGAATATAGTTAATGGGTTTTGACAGAGTCAACCTCCGGAATACAACAATGTCAATCGGTGCTGCCACCAACACTGAAAGCAAAGGTATGATAAGGATTGGTAGTATATGTAAATCATTTGAGGAAGATCTTGACAATGGTCTTCTCTTAATTTTCAAGGGAGGAGAGTTTTCAGGCAATGTGAAGTTGAAGGTTGAAATGTAGGTGTCATCAGTTAAATGCATTGTATTAAGGGTATTGGAAGTGGTGGAAATAGTGTCTGCATGCAATTCGCAGTTATCTTGAATAGAAACAAGTAATGAGATCCTTGTATGTTACAATGAGGGATTTGGTCTACCAAAATTCGTTGGTAATGACAATTGTTCATAACAGACACATTCCTAACCAGAGAATTCATGTGAAGCTTCTCGGAACACAAAAGATATCATGCTTTCTCTTAGATTGTCTACAGTAAGGATGTAATTGATTAAAAAATTCACTATGAGCACTAACTTTTAGTTTTATCATCTTTTCAAAGATAATAGCAATTAATTTACCAAACACACTAATCTAGAGTTTGAGTGTCTCTTCTTGTTCAATATTCATATTTTCATATATTATTCTTCAACACACTTCATTTTCAAAGACAGTCGTATTACTTTAGAAATTATCTCAATACTCATGGGTGTACGCAGATGAGAGGTCCTTAAGGTTCCAAGTCTGACCACAGCAGATCCTAGGTTTTAGGTTTCCATGTATCTGCTTGACACCAAGTTCCAGTTGTTTCGGTCTCCCATCCCAAATACATACAAATGGTCAATACTATCTGTAAAATACATCAAGATTAATATTCAACTCATCAAGAATACAGTCAAAGGTTTCCTTATACTCTTCAGTGTTGTCAACATTGATACAAAGAGTATTACTATAATTATCTTGATAGATCTGCAAGCTAATTTTCCTTATGTCATCTAAATGTCCTATCAATTCTTCTCTTGATTCTAAATGTTTAAGTCTAAATTTGTTCCCACCTGCAGAATCAATTACCCTATATGGACCAGTGTACCTTGGTGAAAGTTTATTATTGGGTGAAGTTAGTTTGACCATTACTAAATCTCCAATTTTCAATTCTAGTTTATGAGATATTTTGGGTTGTTCCTTCATCTCTTGTGAATAGACCTGCATATGTTATCTAACTCTTTGGTGAATACTTTGAAGAGTATTTATCCTATTTGATATATAATCATCCATATTATATATGGGTTTCTGCTCTGCAGTCAACATTTCATATGGCAGAGTTTTGTCCTCTCCAAAAATTATAAAATGAGGTGTATCACCAGTTGCTACATTAATTTGATTGTTCAGGGTACACTTAACACAAGGAATCAAAGTATCCCAAGTTACACTATGAGGACTTATTAGGGTTCTAAGACATATAATTATCTTTTTGTTTAACCTTTCTACTACCCCGTTACCTTTGGGATGATTCACGAGTATATTGACTTTCTTGATGTGGAATACATTACATAGATTTTCCAAGATTTTGTTATTAAATTTAGTCCCATTATCTGAAACTAAGATATTAGGTGTAGTAAAATTACAGATTATCTGATCATAGATTACGGAAGTAATAGTTTCAGCTTTCTTATTGATTATGGGTTGTAATATACAGAATCTTGAAAAATAATCAATAGCAACAAATAGGTATTTAAAGCCGTTCTCGGACATAGGTAATTCTAATGTATCAATGTGAACTCTTTCCCAAGGTTTCTGTGGAATGGGATAGGTGAGTATAGGAGCAGGTTTTGGTGTATTTCCCTCCACCTTTACACATTTTACACACTTTTCTATATAATCATGTATAGTTTTCTTCATACCTGGCCAAAAGTATTTAAGTTGTGCTTGTCTATAAGTTTTATCCTTTCCAGGATGTGAACTACAATCACTATCATGAAGTAACTTCAATATCTCATTTACAAGAGTTTGTGGTATAACCAACTAATTTACTTGACCTCTAGAAATATCTTTCCCATTTACAAATGTTTTCCTATACAAAATTCCATTAATCAAATGAAATTCCTCTATCTTATACCCCTTTGGTAGCTTTGGAGGATCTCCTCTTGGGTTCATCAAATGCTTGATTATTGAATCACATGTCTCATCATCTCTCTGTTCTCCTATTAGCATTTCTTCATCTAAAGTTACTAATTCTTCTATACTACAAATAAAATTAATCAACCCAGTCCCAGTCATTGGTTGACTAATGTTTCTAGAAAGTGGATCTGCTACATTCCTTCTACCCGGAATATATTAAAATGGAACTTCATAGCACTGAAGTATCGCAAACTATCTAGCAAGTCTGCCTCTAAGATTCTTATGCTTAAATAAGTTCTGAATAGCTGTGTGATCAGTCCTAACTCTGATGGGATACCCTAGGATCATATCACTAAAACTTTCTAAGGAATAAATTACTGCTAAAGTTTCTCTTTCTGTTATAGAGTAGTTTCTCTCCGCACTATTACAAAGTCTTGATGTGTAAGCTATGGGTTTCAAAGTTCCATTTCTCTCTTGCATGAGTATGCCTCCTAATCCTATGTCAGACGCATCAGTACAAAGGATGAATTCTTTTTCATAGTCGGGAAAAATTAAAATAGGTGAACTCGTGAGTTTCTCTTTCAACTTGTCAAAAGCTTGCTGTTGTGCAGGTCCCCATATGAACTTTGAGTCCTTTCTTAACAATGAACTTAGTGGATTAGCAATGTCAGCATAACTTTGAATGAATTTTCTATAATATCCTGTTAATCCCAAAAAGCTCCTAACTTTGTCTACATTGGTCGGAACTGGAAAATTCTTGACAGCGTCAACCTTTGAATTTACTGTACTACAAGCCCACCGGCTGCGCCGGCCCGGCTAGGCCGGGGGCCTTGGCCTGCGGCGATGCGCCTTAGGCGCGGGCGCTGCGCGCCCTGGGCTACGCCCCTTTTTTGGAAAAAAAAAATCAAAATCATATTGCTTTTTATTTCTTGTCAACATCTAGCTGTTCTCGCAAGTCCTTCGAGTTCTTCTTCTTCTTCTTCTTCTTCTTCTTCTTCTTCTTCTTCGAGTTCTTCTTCGAGTTCTTCTTCGAGTTCTTCGAGTTCTTCTTCGAGTTCTTCGAGTTCTTCTTCGAGTTCTTCGAGTTCTTCTTCGAGTTCTTCTTCTTCGAGTTCTCCTTCTTCTTCGAGTTCTTCTTCTTCGAGTTCTTCTTCGAGTTCTTCTCTTTCGAGTTCTTCGAGTTCTTCTTTTTCGAGTTCTTCGAGTTCTTCTTTTTCGAGTTCTTCGAGTTCTTCTTTTTCGAGTTCTTCGAGTTCTTCTTCTTCGAGTTTTTCGATTTCTTCTTCGAGTTCTTAGAGTTCTTCTTCTTCCTCTTCTTCGAGTTCTTCTTCTTCGAGTTCTTCTTCTTCTTCTTCTTCGGGTTCTTCTTCTTCGAGTTCTTCCTCTTCTTCTTCTTCGATTTCTTCGAGTTCTTCTTCTTCTTCGAGTTCTTCTTCTTCACCGTAGTTGGCGGTGTTACCGATTTACCACCAAACGCGAAGGGTCAGATTATTTTTTACTTATATAGAAGTCCGTGTCTGTCTATCTTATGTCCTAAGTAAATAACACTGTCTTGCAAGAACTTACATTTTTCAAGTTTTACTTTTAACCCTGCTTCTCCTAGTCTTGAGAATATCAAATCCAATTTCTTAAAGTGCTCCACTGCAGTCTGAGAAACTATTAAAATGTCATCTAGAAATACACTGGCAGTGTTTCCTAACAATCCATCTAGAATAGTATTCATTAATCTCATGTAAGTTAATGGACTATTACATAACCCAAATGGCATTCTCTTGAACTCATAATGTCCTGTTGTAGTAGAAAATGCTGTAAACTCTCTTGAATCTTCATGCAATTCTATTTGCCAAAAAGCTGATTTGATATCTATAGTACTAAAATATCTATTCTCAGTTCCCAAACTTCTCAAAATGTCACCGATAATGGGTAATGGTAACCTATCACGAATGGTGTGCTTATTCAATTCCCTGTAATCAATAACTGGGCGCATAGTTCCATCAGACTTTGGTACTAAGGTGAAATACACGCTGAGTATTTCACCTGATAAAGAATACTGCCAATGTCACTGAACTAATAACAATGTAGGAATTTTGTCTAATATAAAACCAAAGGATTTTATTCAGCTGTGGGCTAGCCCAACGACGCCCAAGTAACTTCCATCGATTTGTTGTCTTATGGCTCCTGCTGGCCTGCAACTAAGAGCTTCTTTTAGCCCAAGTGAAAATGCTCCAGCCTCGCGAGGCTTATTCGAAAAGTCCGAAATTTCTTTCCAAAGAACAAAAGATCGTTTTTCGTGATCGTTTTCCTTGTGGTTTGCCCAATTATATCATCTTATTATGAAGCCCAATCATAAAGCCCAAAAAACTTGCATATCAAGACTTCAATGTCTTTTTTCGCACCGAGTCTGTCCATTTCTAAGCCCATTAAAAAAAAACATAATCAATCTTCAGAGCCTATAAGGTCTTTGTAATGACCTTTTGACATCAACTTTGGCTCGTACGTCGGAAGCCTGTTGGAAAAAGCCCATGATTTTCTCCTGGAGGACCGTATGGTCTCTTCAATGACCTTTTGTCCCTTTTTCTTAGCCCGTTTAAAAAAGCCCGTAAGTTCTTCAATGTCCATAAAGGTCTTGACAAAGACTTGTCGGGTGCCCGGGCCATGGCGTCGTGTTGAAGGGACTTTGAGTCTTTGTCCGCAAGAGTTCGGGGGAGCGCCAGTCACTGCATGGCTTGCCAAGCCATTCATCGAAGGGACGTTCTTCGGTGGCGTCTTATCCCCCAACTTCCTTCCTCTTCCGCGGGGCAAGACCACTCCTGAGCACAAGCTTCCTCACGACACAGATTGATAGTGTAACAAAGAATGACAGTAGAATAGTAGTAGTAGTATAAGTATCATTATATATGTATGAATTATTATCATTATTATTATTATTATTATTATTATTATTATTATTATTATTATTATTATTATTATTATTATTATTATTATTATTATTATTATTATTATTATTATTATTATTATTATTATTATTATTATTATTATTATTATTATTATTATTATTATTATTGTTGTTGTTGTTGGATTTGTTGTTGTTGTTGTTGTCATTGGTATTATTACTATCACACACAAGTGGACAAGATACAGGGATGACCCGTCATCCAGGAGGTGCCGAGATAAGAGGGAGGGAAGAGGGTAGGGGGGAGTGGAGTATGTAGTGGATGGAATAATGGGTGGGAGTGGTTTCTATGCCTTTGTCTTTTGGCTATCTCCCGTGTAAGAGGGAAAAAGCCTTTGGTATATATGTATGTATATATATATATATATATATATATATATATATATATATATATATATATATATATATATGTGTGTGTGTGTGTGTGTGTGTGTGTGTGTGTGTGTGTGCGTGTACATATATATATATATATATATATATATATATATATGTGTGTGTGTGTGTGTGTGTGTGTGTGTGTGTGTGTGTGCAAAAATAATCACAATAACACGTGACTAAATAATATTGCAGAAACCACAGGGAAAATAAAGTCGGAATACTAAACGTTTTCGTCTATTACGACATCCTCATAGTACAAGAAAGAGACATAGAACACAATATTTATACAGAAATAAGAAAACTAGGGAAGATTATTGTCACATAAAAGTTCCGTACAATATACATACACACACATTCATATACAAATGGAACTAATGATAGTCATAATAAAACAATAAAACAGGAAATACAATGGAGCAAAACCATGTGGCCGAAACGTCCACAGGACATCTGGCACAATTAGGAGCCATGATACTGCTTTACTATCCTATCAATTATGAAATTATCCAGTTTAGATAAACCTAAACTCAAATTGATATTGTTATCAAAATTGTTTTTTATAAAACTGGATTCAATGATGTTCCTTTCTAAAACAGAATTACAAACAACAATTTTGCTAACATTGTCCCAGTCAATATTGTGGTTAGTGTCCCTTACATGGACAAAAACCCCACAAGACATTTGGCCCATCCTTATACTATATCTGTGTTGATTCATCCTAACATTTAATTCTTTACCAGTTTGGCCAATGTAACAGGAGCTACAGTGTTTACAAGGAATCCTATAGATGCATCCTACAATGGTTTCTGCAATATATATATATATAGGTATGATAAAGGAAGAGGGTTGCCCCGACAGGCCCAGCTAGCTAGCCGGCGGTGTCAAAATTCTTTTGTTCGTGAAACTCCACGACGACCACCAGCCTCGGAATCCAGACGGCACTTTGGTAAACGAAGTCGGAAGCGTAAAGGAAATTGTCACAAGACGCTCCACAAACTAAGACTTTCAATGATCAACATCGCAACATATAGAGACAAGGAAGAAGAAATCTTGGAGATGATGAAGGAAGGAAAGATGGAGTTCATAGGGATGGCAGAGACAAGACACTGGGGAAAAGATGGAGGAAGAGACCTTGGGGGAGGGTATACCTTGTTGTTGTGTGGAAGAGAAGAGAGAGGGAGAAGGCACGGTGTAGCTATGCTAGTGAGACCAAGACTGGCACAGTATATTCGAGAGGTGAGGTTGATCAATGGTGAGGTTGATCACTGGTGGGTCACAACGCGTGGACCATAATGAACTCCCCCAGTGGACCAGAGTCTCGCAGTGTGATCCACAGACGTAAACCTGGTAAGAGTTATTGGATGCAACACGACTAATTTGAGTCAAATTCAGTCTTCTGAGGTTAATGAACAGCAGTGTATAAGTATGGGGGAACTTGAGAAAACACATTGAGCACCCGTTGTTATCGCACAACCAGAAAATAGAAATAAATAAATAGATGAATAAATTAATAAGGTTAGAATAAAATTATATATATATATATATATATATATATATATATATATATATATATATATATACACACATATATATATGCAGAAATCACTTGAGCGCGTGACCGAGCGCTTTCATATATAGGATAGACGAAAGCGCTCGGTCTCCTTTCTGTTATTTTCCTATTGTTTTTTCTCCATATATGTATATATTATATATATATATATATATATATATATATATATATATATATATATATATATATATGTGTGTGTGTGTGTGTGTGTGTGTGTGTGTGTTGACTATATTATTACAAATAAAATTGAAGGTGAAAGAAGTTGACGAGGAGAAATGGGAGAATTTTACGCCATAACGTTTCGACCCGCAGGGTCTTGATCACAAAGGTAACAACTCAAGCGTAACCGGATATTTTATACACGGACGGGTCATCTTATGGGACGCTTCGGAGAGCTTGTTATTTTATCTGCGTATTCTTTTATTATTAATAAGCTTGTGGCTTTTGCTAAACATATAAATCCTTCTCTATGGTTAATGTTGTTATTAGTGTTGATATATGCTGCCTCAATTGTCTTCCTTAGTTTCTTGGATGATCCTTTATTTAATACGGTTGTGTTGTTCCAGTCTGGAAGGTGACCATGTTTATCTACATGTATTACTATGGAGTTAGATGTCCTATGGATTTTACGTCATTTTTATGTTCATTTATCCTTTTATTAAGTCCGCGACCAGATTCACCAAAATATGAAGAGGGACAGCTTTTACACGGGATTTTATAAACAACGCTGTTTTCGTTAGTGGGATTATTGTCGGTATGTTGATGACATACTCGTAATTGTACCTAAGGATACAGACATTAATAACAAAGTCAGGAGATTAAACAGTGTAAATGAAAATATACAATTTACTGCAGAAATTGAAAATAACGGAAAATTACCTTTCTTAGACACAATTATCCATAGAATAGATAAAAATGTGAAATTTTCAGTATACCGGAAACCCACCAATAAAGAAGACTATATACACTTCTACTCAGGACATGATGACAGAACTAAAACAGGTATTATAATGGGTTTCTTCCTCAGAGCATTTCGTATATGCAGTAAAGAATTGCTAGATCCTGAATTACAACATATTACTGAGACTTTCATCAAACTCAAATATCAAAAAGGTCTCTTATGTAGGTTGAAAAAGAAAGCCAAAGAAATAATTAACAAAAGTAAAGATGAAAATAAAAATAAGAATGAAAATAAATGTAATAATGAAACCAGATATATCACAGTACCAAACTTTAATGTTAATTCATACCTAGACACTTTTCTCCTAAAAGCGGGCATCAAAATAGCCAGGACGTCAGGTAGCAAAGTAGGACATTTGGTAACACGTAGCGACAATAATCCCACTAACGAAAACAGCGTTGTTTATAAAATCCCGTGTAAAGGCTGTCCCTCTTCATATTTTGGTGAATCTGGTCGCGGACTTAATAAAAGGATAAATGAACATAAAAATGACGTAAAAGCCCATAGGACACCTAACTCCATAGTAATACATGTGGATAAACATGGTCACCTTCCAGACTGGAACAACACAACCGTATTAAATAAAGGATCATCCAAGAAACTAAGGAAGACAATTGAGGCAGCATATATCAACACTAATAACATTAACCATAGAGAAGGATTTATATGTTTAGCAAAAGCCACAAGCTTATTAATAATAAAAGAATACGCAGATAAAATAACAAGCTCTCCGAAGCGTCCCATAAGATGACCCGTCCGTGTATAAAATATCCGGTTACGTTTGAGTTGTTACCTTTGTGATCAAGACCCTGCGGGTCGAAACGTTAAGGAGTAAAATTCTCCCATTTCTCCTCGTCAACTTCTTTCACCTTCAATATATATATATATATATATATATATATATATATATATATATATATATATATATATATATATATATATATATATATATATATATATATTATTTTAATGTAATCTGACAAGAGAAAATTGACTCGTTTGCTCCTAGATCAATTTCTTTGAGGTCAATAGAAATAATCTGGCGTTAGAAACCAGAACGAAATTAGAATTGAGAACCACAGGAATTGGTAGGGAAAGTTGCAGCATCATTCGCCCTCAACCGCAAGCCTCAATTCTGAAGCGGCAAATCACGGAGTCACCTTTTTTTTTTTGCTCATGCAAGATGATTATATACAGATACAAAGCTTACTTTTAGATACGGTTACGCTAGTCAACGGAATGGTAGGATCCCAACAGATTACATTGAATTTCGTTCAAGGTTGGAGTGTGAAGTTACGCTCCGACCTTGCACGAAGTCCAATTGAATCTTTGGAATCCGACCATTCCGTTGACTAGTGTAAGTGTACCTTTAGACAAAATAACATGATAAAGAATACTGCCAATGTCACTGAACTAATAACAATGTAGGAATTTGGTCTAATATAAAAACAAAGGATTTTATTCAGCTGAGGGCTTGCCCAACGACGCCCAAGTAACTTGTGTCGATTTGTTGTCTTATGGCTCCTGTTGGCCTGCAACTAAAAGCTTCTTTTAGCCCAAGTGAAAATGCTCCAGCCTCGCGAGGCTTATTCGAAAAGCCCGAAATTTCTTTCCAAAGAACAAAAGATCGTTTTTCGTGATCGTTTTCCTTGTGGTTTGCCCAATTATATCATCTTATTATGAAGCCCAATCATAAAGCCCAAAAAACTTGCACATCAAGACTTCAATGTCTTTTTTCGCACCGAGTCTGTCCATTTACTAAGCCCATTCAAAAAAGCCCATAATGAATCTTCAGAGCCTATAAGGTCTTTGTAATGACCTTTTGACATCAACTTTGGCTCGTACGTCGGAAGCCTGTTGGAAAAAGCCCATGATTTTCTCCTGGAGGACCGTATGGTCTCTTCAATGACCTTTTGTCCCTTTTTCTTGTCCCGTTTAAAAAAGGCCGTAAGTTCTTCAATATCCATAAAGGTCTTGACAAAGACTTGTCGGGTGCCCGGGCCATGGCGTCGTGTTGAAAGGACTTTGAGTCTTTGTCCGCAAGAGTTCGGGGGAGCGCCAGTCACTGCATGGCTTGCCAAGCCATTCATCGAAGGGACGTTCTTCGGTGGCGTCTTATCCCCCAACTTCCTTTCTCTTCCGCGGGGCAAGACCACTCCTGGGCACAAGCTTCCTCGCGACACAGATTGATAGTGTAACAAAGAATGACAGTAGAATAGTAGTAGTAGTATAAGTATCATTATATATGTATGAATTATTATTATTATTATTATTATTATTATTATTATTATTATTATTATTATTATTATTATTATTATTATTATTATTATTATTATTATTATTATTATTATTATTATTATTATTATTATTATTATTATTATTATTATTATTATTATTATTATTATTATTATTATTATTATCATTATGAGTATTGTTATTGTTGTTGTTGTTGTTGTTGTCATTGGTATTATTACTATCACACACAAGTGGACAAGATACAGGGATGACCCGTCATCCAGGAGGTGCCGAGATAAGAGGGAGGGAAGAGGGTAGGGGGGAGTGTAGTTTGTAGTGGATGGAATGGGTGGGACTGGTTTCTATGCCTTTTTCTTTTGGCTATCTCCCGTGTAAGAGGGAAAAAAGCCTTTGGTATATATATATGTATATATATATATATATATATGTATATATGTATGTATACATATATATATATGTATATATGTATATATATATATATATATATATATATATGTGTGTGTGTGTGTGTGTGTGTGTGTGTGTGTGTGTGTGTGTGTGTGTGTGTGTGTATGCAAAAATAATCACAATAACACATGACTAAATAATACTGCAGAAACCACAGGGAAAATAAAGTCGGAATACTAAACGTTTTCGTCTATTACGACATCCTCAGAGTACAAGAAAGAGACATAGAACACAATATTTATACAGAAATAAGAAAACTAGGGAAAGTTATAGTCACATAAAAGTTCCGTACAATATACATACACACACATTCATATATATATATGTGTGTGTCTCTATTACCTTCGCTGTCTGCCTCCTCATCCTTCCGCCACCGCCTTCTTCGTTTCTTCCTTCTTCTTCTCCTTCTTTTGCTCCTTTTCCTCCTCTTCTTCTTTCTCCTCCTTCTCCTCCACCTTCTTCTTTTGCTCCCTTTCCTCCTCTTCGTCCTCCTCTTCTTTCTTCTTCTCCTCCTCCTTCTTCTTTTGTTCCTTTTCTCCTCTTCTTCCTCCTTTTCCTCTTCTTCCTCCTCCATCTCTTCCCTTTCCCTTCATCTCCCCTTTTTCCTCCTGATTTCCCTGTTCCTTTTTTCCAATTCCCTCTCCTGGTTATCTTTCTCCGACTGTCCATCTTCTTTTACCTCCTCCTCTTCTCCCCTCCTCATTTTCCCCCTCTTACAATTTCTCCTCCTCCTCCTCCTCCTCCTTTTCCCCCTATTACAATTTACAATTCTTCTTCCTCCTCCTCCTCCCCCTCCTCCTCCTCCTCCTATCCCCTTCCACCTCCTCCTCCCCCTTTTTCCCCTTCTTATAGTTCCTCCTCCTATCTTTTCCCTTGGTCTTCCTCCTTGTTTCTCTCCTTCTCGTTATCTACATGACCTCCCTTCTCTTTCTCTTTTGTCTTCTTTCTCTGAGAAGAAGAAGAGACGTACTTCGGCGACGTCGCCGGCGGGATCGAACCCGAAGACCCAGTCATAGGTCTTGCCAAAGTCCACGAAGGCTTTACTTCACATGGGCTCCCCCGAAGTGTATAAGCTCGTGTATCGTTTCGAAGGGGACAGTCCAAGCTGGGATTAAATAATATTGCTGTTTCTGCATTGTTTATCTTTTTGTTAAGAACTTCAATTTCTCTTGCTAATTTACGGTGTTGGACTGATAGTTTGCTGAGTAGCTGTCCGTATGAGGTTGCAACGTTTCGGTCTTCTCTGGAGACCATCTTCAGTCTAATTGTTTGGGTGTGTATGTGTGCGATGTTTATATACTATTTCATTTTTGATTGTTTGGATGGTGTCGTGTGAAGCGATCATCCTGATTGGCTGCATTTATTGAAGCAATTTATATAGCAGAATTAAAACCAACCATGAACATACACAGTATAGACCTCCAGATTCTCCCATCCCACAAGCGGACCTGACCTCACCTCTCCTAGTGATCCCTGATGACTACGTAGCAGCCAATCAGGATGATCGCTTCACACGACACCATCCAAACAATCAGAAATAAAATAGTATATAAACACCGCACACATACACACCCAAACAATTAGACTGAAGATGGTCTCCAGAGAAGACCGAAACGTTGCAACCTCATACGGACAGCTACTCAGCAAACTATCAGTCCAACACCGTAAATTAGCAAGAGAAATTGAAGTTCTTAACAAAAAGATAAACAATGCAGAAACAGCAATATTATTCAATCTCGTCTGTCAACAAGAGAATATATATATATATATATATATATATATATATATATATATATATATATATATATATATATATATATATATATATATGCAAAAATAATCACAATAACACGTGACTAAATAATATTGCAGAAACCACAGGGAAAATAAAGTCTGAATACTAAACGTTTTCGTCTATTACGACATCCTCAGAGTACAAGAAAGAGACATAGAACACAATATTTATACAGAAATAAGAAAACTAGGGAAGGTTATAGTCACATAAAAGTTCCGTACAATATACATACACACACATTCATATATATATATATGTGTGTGTCTCTATTACCTTCGCTGTCTGCCTCCTCATCCTCCCTTCCGCCACCGCCTTCTTCGTTTCTTCCTTCTTCTTCTCCTCCTCCTCCATCTTCTCCTTCTTTTGCTCCCTTTCCTCCTCTTCTTCTTTCTCCTCCTCCACCTTCTTGTTTTGCTCCCTTTCCTCCTCTTCGTCCTCCTCCTTCTTCTTTTGTTCCTTTTCTCCTCTTCTTCCTCCTTTTCCTCCTTTTCCTCTTCTTCCTCCTCCATCTCTTCCCTTTCCCTTCATCTCCCCTTTTTCTTCCTGTTTTCCCTCTTCCTTTTTTCCAATTCCCTCTCCTGGTTATTTTTCTCCGACTGTCCATCTTCTTTTACCTCCTCTTTTTCTCCCCTCCTCATTTTCCCCCTCCTACAATTCCTCCTCCTCCTCCTCCTCCTCCTCCTCCTTCTCCTCCTCCTCCTTCTCCTCCTTTTCCCCCTATTACAATTTACAATTCTTCTTCCTCCTCCTCCTCCTCCCCCTCCTCCTCCTCCTCCTCCTCCTCCTCCTCCTCCTCCTCCTCCTCCTTCACTCGCGTGAAAGTACAGTCCCCAAAAATGACATTCCTGCTTCACGGGATAGTCCCCAGCTTGCACTGCAGGATGGAGGATGGCAAATGGTCAAGAGAGGTGCCAAACCCCGCCGGAGGGCACAGATATCATCAGGACCCACCACCTCCAACTGATTTAAAGTTTTAGAACTAGCCAAGGAGGATGAGTTTGAGACTCGTTTAGTAGGAGACTCCATAGTGAGGCACCAATCCGAAGAGTTCTGTGGCCGCTCTTCAAATGGCCGCAGAAGGTGCTATATGTATAGAGGCGCCGGACTCGATGACATCGCCGAGTCCTGTGACGAAGTCACAAAAGAAGCGGACGCTAACACGGTATTCATAATCCACGCCGGTACGAATGACGTCGAATCAACTCGATCGGAAGACCTCATCGAAAAGTACCGGAGTACAATCAGGAAATATAAAGAAAAGGTTCCCGGGAAAAACCTTGTCATCTCAGGGATCCTTCCCAGATTCCAGAGAAGGGGAAAATATTTCGACATAGACAGATTCTACGACAAAGCATTCAGTGCGAACAACAGAGTAAAATCCCTCTGTGAAAAGGAAAAAGTACACTTTGTCAACTTCTGGGACAACTTCTACTTCGATAAAACTCTTTTTGAGGACGACGGTCTCCACTTGAATATAGCCGGAGCAGCAAGGTTAGGTAGGCTGCTCAACAACAACCTGACCGACATTAGAAGAAAAAACTCATCAGCGGAGCCCCCATCAACATCCACGTAACAGAGCAAAACAGAAAAGTGGCAGATATCAATCTATGTTACGTTAATGCTCGCAGCATACGAAACAAGTTCGAAGACCTAGAGATTCTCGGAGCGACAGGCAACTATCACGTGATAGGAGTAACAGAGACATGGTTGGACACATCAAGTCGAGACTTTATAGCGGAATACTGTTTGTCAGGCTACACAATTTTCAGCTGCGAAAGAGAAAATAGAATAGGTGGTGGAGTAATCTTGTATGTCCATAACTCCCTCCAACCATCACTGTTAAAAACAGAAACAGTAACAAGTGTTGATATATTGTTTGTTGAAATAAGAACCAATTGCAGTAAATCTAAAGTAATAATTGGACTTGTTTATAGACCACCGGGTCAGCTACTAGTAAATGACGAAAAATTATTCGATCTAATCATAGAAACTAACCAACGCTGCGAGACAGTCATCATGGGAGACTTTAACTTACCGGTGAAGAGATGGGGTGAAGATTTGAGTTCGCATACAGGACGAGACTTGTATAGTAACTTACTGGAAAGTGGCCTCCACCAAGGCGTAAACAGCCCTACCCGAGGAGATAACATCCTTGACCTAATATTCTCTAAACAGAAAATCTTGTAAACGAAGTAAATATAGGCCCATTATTCAGCACTAGTGATCATCGTACCATCACATTCAAAATTAAAATGGAAGCCAATTTATCTAAGACCAGCAAAGAAAAAGTACCCGACTTCCGTAGAGCTAATTTCAATAGACTTCGATCATCACTAGAAAACTTAGACTGGAGTACAACTCCGAACGAGACTGATATTGATAAAGCGTGGGAAAACTTCATCAAGGACCTAAACAATGCTGTAAATCTCTGTGTTCCCTATCGTGAGAGACGCCCGGCAACAAATAAACCAAAGTGGTGGAATAGGGAAATTAGTAACAACCTCTCTCGTAAAAAGAATGCGTACAAAAAGTATTTATCAACTAAAAGCCAAGACGATAAACTAACACTAGACAGAATTCGCCGCGAAACAAAAACACTGATAAAGCGTAGTAAGAAAGATCTTGAAGAGTATATTGCTGAGGCAAGCAAGTCGAACCCTAAAGAATTCTATAGTTATGCGAATAAGAAGAAAACGCTCACCTGCGGCATTGGACCATTAAATGACGATGAAGGAAAACATACGGATGATGAAAATGAGATGGCCTCAATCCTTAATAATTTTTTGCATCCGTCTTCACAGACGAAGATTGCTCAGTGTATCAGCCACCAGAACATAAAATGTTCCAAAACGTTTTAAATCAACTCATAATTACAGAAAGGGATGTCGTACAAGTGATTGATAAGCTCAAAATGAACAAAGCCCCGGGACCTGACAAAATTTCACCTAGAATTCTGCAAGAAGTCAAAAATCAAATCGGTAAACCCTTGTGCATCCTCTTCAACAGATCATTAGCACTCGGTAAAGTCCCATCAGATTGGAAATGTGCTAACGTAACACCAATATTCAAGAAAGGGGACAAATCACAACCAGGCAACTACAGACCGATTAGCCTAACTTCGATTGTGTGCAAACTGCTAGAGACAATTATCCGTGACAGCGTAGTAAATTTTTTAGAAGAAAATAAGATTATGAAAGATTCACAACATGGCTTCCGAAGCAAACGCTCATGTCTAACTAATCTCCTTGACTTTTTTCATGACGTCTTTAACAAATACGAGGAATGTAGATCTGTTGATATAATCTATCTAGATTTTCAGAAGGCATTCGATAAAGTCCCCCATAAACGATTGCTCGACAAATTAAAAATGCACAGCATTTCTGATAATATCCACAACTGGATTAAAGATTGGCTCTCAGAGCGGAAACAGAGGGTCGTAATTAACGGGGCATCATCTAGCTGGCTCGACGTTAAAAGTGGCGTACCGCAAGGATCAGTTTTGGGACCCGTCTTGTTCTTAATATATATAAATGATCTAGATGACGGCCTCCTCTGCAAAGTATCAAAATTTGCTGATGACACAAAAATTGCCGGTAAAGTAACAACCACCAAAGAGAAAGAAACTCTACAATCCGATCTAGATAAATTATCAAGTTGGGCTAGCAAGTGGCAAATGAAATTTAACGCTAACAAATGTAAAGTTATGCACATTGGAGGTAACAATGATCACATCCAATACCAAATGAATGGCGAAATACTGGATTCAGTAACTAAAGAAAAAGATCTAGGAGTCTTAATATCAAATGATTTGAAGCCAAGTCAACATTGCTCAGAAGTTGTTAAAACAGCAAACAAATTAGTTGGCTTCATCGGAAGAATCTTCGAAAATAAATCAGAAAAAATATTGCTAAACCTCTATAACTCCTTGGTTCGTCCCCATCTAGAATACTGTGTACAATTTTGGTCCCCATACTACCAGAAAGATATTAACAAACTAGAAAGAGTACAACGGAGAGTGACCAAAATGATACCAAGGCTGAGAAATCTGCCGTATGAAGAAAGACTAAAAAATCTAAACTTGTTCTCACTCTCAAAAAGAAGAATGCGAGGAGATTTGATTGAGGTTTTGACAACATTAATGTCAACGATTACTTCTTATTAGACCAATCAAATACAAGAAAACGCAACGATTTCAAAGTAATTGGCAAAAGATTCTCTACGAACGAAAGTAAGCACTTCTTCTTTAACCGGGTTGTTAACGTGTGGAATTCGTTACCTCCCAGTCGTCGAAAGTAACACGATAACAACATTTAAAAATCGCTTAGACAAATACTTGGAATCTAATCCGCAGATAAAATATTATCCTTTGCAATAAAAGAAATGACAACCAGACATTTAATCATAATTGGATTAATCGGATAGGATAGTGATAGCAGTAGTGTTAGTTCGAAAGTAACACGATAACAACATTTATAAATCGCTTAGACAAATACTTGGAATCTAATCCGTAGATAAATTATTATCCTTTGCAATAAAAGATATGACAACCAGACATTTAATCGTAATTGGATTAATCGGATAGGATAGTGATAGCAGTAGTATTAGTTCATCTTCTATCGCTTAGTTGCCCTGTTTCCTTAACTGTAGTGTAGTTTAGTTAACACAAACAGCCTCGTTAGGGCCAGTAGGCCTGCTGTTGTTTGTTCTTCCTTTGTGTTCCTTTGTGTTCCTCCTGTCCCCTTCCACCTCCTCCTCCCCCTTTTCCCCTTCTTATAGTTCCTCCTCCTATCTTTTCCCTTGGTCTCCCTCCTTGTCTCTCTCCTTCTCGTTATCTACATTACCTCCTTTCTCTTCCTCTTTTGTCTTCTTTCTCTGAGAAGAAGAAGAGACGTACTTCGGCGACGTCGCCGGCGGGATCGAACCCGAAGACCCAGTCATAGGTCTTGCCAAAGTCCACGAAAGCTTTACTTCACATGGGCTCCCCCGAAGTGGATAAGCTCGTGGATCGTTTCGAAGTCCTTGGAAGCACGGCCCCCAGACGAAAGGGACAGTCCAAGCTGGGCGTCGCGTTCGTTTCTCCAGCGCTTCTGTCCTCGGGGACAGTGTCGTTGTAGAAAGTAGATGATGATCACCAGTGGGGATGAGTCTCTAACCGTGGAATTATAGGTGTCTCTGGTCCGTAGTGGCGTCGCTACAGTCCCCTATAACGAGGGGGTGGGGGCTTCTGAACTGATTTCAGTAGAGATGAGTCTCCGAACTTAAGATAATAGGTGACTTTGGTCGGTAAGGGTGTCAGTGAAGTCTCCTTAAAGCATTCGCTAACCACCACTAGTGTTTGGTTAGTGGCCTACAAGGGCGCTGAGGAACCCCAGTTGTGTGTGTGTAACCCTGTGGAAACCCCAGGGGCTGAGGAACCCCGGAAGAGGGGTTCCTGAGCAGTCACTACAGGGACCGGAGGAGTTGTCGGGCCCTGCTGGCGGTCTGGTCGAAGTCATAATGCATGAGGTTGGTGTAGTCACAGAAGGGAAAGACCGGAGGACCATTCAACGTCCTTGGCTGGATGGATTCTGACCCCAAGTCTGAGAGAAAGAGAGAGAGAGAGAGAGAGAGAGAGAGAGGAAAATAAGTGAGGAAATAGACCAAAAAGAAAGAAAAAATGCGACACTTGCGGTAACCTTCCAACAGGCTCTGACATGTCTGGCAACCAGACTTCGGAAACTTCGAACTGAAGAAGAAGAAAGAGGAGTTACGGCAGGGGTTTTCTTGAGCGTTCGAAGAATTAATAAGTGTGTTTCCAGCCCCCGGCCTCAAGAAATGTGGTCCATCGGGAGACTGCAATGCCAGAAGGAGTTCCCGGGTTTCCGACCGTAATTCCGGAGGACAGGAATGCCAAAAGACGTCCTTATGTGTGGCCTAGCAGCGTAAGGCTAACATACACAAAGGTACATACAAACATAATCATATTTACATGCAGACATACAAAGATGTAGCCTAACCAAGGCACACACACACACACACTTCAACCATACCAACACCCACCCCACATCCATTTGTATCTTAGCTTTTAGTGGATGAAGTGTCACCTCTACGGACTGCAAACTGCCTGCATGAAAAGCAGTGCAGCAAGGCACAGCACCTTCACACCAGGGCCCGACAGCCGGGGCTGGTTTACCCACACAGCTTCCTTTACATGGCAACCCTCCCACCTCGTCCACAGAAGCAATTACAGAGCCGTCAAGAAAAAATCTTCCTTGGCCTTTCTCACCCATTCATAACCACTCTCCATTCATACCTATCTCTTCCCCTCTCCCTTCCCTGTTCGGCAGACATGCCCCTTGTACCCACGGCCCTATTTCACCCTATCCATCTCATTGTCGGTCTTCCCCTTAAGTCCATTTCATCCACCTCCGCCTTCTACACTCATTTTGTTAGTCTTTCTTCATTCTTTCCATATACCCTAGCCATCTCCGTATTCTTTGGTCAACCCTATCTACCAGCCGTCTTTCCACCCCCGCTCTCTGCCTCACCTCTTCATTTCTCTCTCTATACATCTTCGGAACCCCCACCACACTCCTTATATATTTCACTTTAAACACATTTTGATTCTTGTCTAAAAACCCACCATCCCGTTTCCAGTCAGTGAGAGACCCCTGTTATGGCAAAGCCCTGTCACTTGCGACAAGCCGCTGTCTTTTTTTTCCTAGGCCGATGTTGGGTCGCCTCCCCGCCTAGCCAGGACATTCGGGAACCGGTTCGGCAAGCACGCAGTGGGCCCGGGGAATCGAAAACATGGCCACCTGCTCATGAGTTAATGAACTGTATTTGCTGGACTACCCGACTCATCCTTGAAATCCAAGTCTCTGCCCCATCCAGTGTCGTGGGAACATAAGAACATAAGAATGAAGGAGACTGCAAGAGACCATAAGGCCTACACTAGGCAGCTCTGTATCCATCACCACCTGTCATCCCCATGGTGGGAAGAGTCGCCTTCCATTTGTACAGACTTCTCTTGGCGTTTCCCCCAGATACCTGCATGCCTTCTGCCACTTACGAGATCTTCGGCAGAGCGCTCAGAATCTTCGAAGTCTGCTGCTTGGCAGGCCCTCTTCGACAAAGAATTTTGGAGTCTGCCGCTCAAGAGATGGTTTCCTTCGTCAAAGAATCTTGGGAGTTCGCCGCGCA
>NW_027467737.1:787500-815000 GCF_046742065.1 Oratosquilla oratoria
TCGGTAACAACCTTGACGGTAGCTTACCAGCAAAAAATCTGCTACCGTTTAGGCTCCGTTAACCGATAAGCTATCCCATAATACTCAGAGAGCGGTAAGCACGTATCGGCTTGGTGGTACTGAGTGACAGTACTGACGGCCCTACGTAGGATGAAAATAACAGGTACGTATTCAACGTGCTAGATCGTCCTGCTCCCTTCTCGGCCCACAGATGCACAGTACGAAATGTACGTATTCGAATATGAAAATTAACAGGAACGTATTCAACGTGCTAGTTCGTTTTGTTCGCATCTCGGCCCGCAGAGGTTCAGTGCAAAATGTACGTATTCGATTAGTCAGCCTATGTGATCTAGAAATGAAGAGGTGGTCAAACTACTCGAAAACTTTTCAGTCTGCCTGGTTAAAGGATCCCCTGTTTAAAAAATGGTTAGCGGAAGTGAAAGAGGATGGAAATAAGGCACGTTGTAAAGTTTGTAGAACGGACATGAAAGCTCACAGAACGGGGAGATTGGAGAGACACTGTTTCCACACTTACCAGATCTTCATATTTAACTTTATATTTAATGTTTATTAATATATGCATATTTACATAAATGTACGCAGTTGCTCATGAAAGACCATCTGCATGTTACAATCTATTTGTACTGTACTTGTATTGGAGTTAATCACAAACAAGTTCACAAATACACTTATCAGACTCGCACGAGTGATGACTGACAAGGTTAAGCTATGGGTTGGGGTAGGGAATACAGTATACCACAAGTTCCACAACAGACTCACGGAAAGCAGAGACAAGAATAAGCGGGCAGAGACGATCAAAGATTCTGGTGGATTAACACTGCCCATTGAAGTGGCCTCTACGACGACGCAAGGTAACGTGTTATTCAAAAATCATATTTTGTTAGTGATACGCATGTAATTATTATTCGCGTAGTCAGTAACTAATATTTGCGAGCCTTACCCTAGATGGTGGAGGTGGCGCGCGCTGGCGATTCCGGTGGGCATGTATCCAAATGGATACACAGAATAAAAAATTAAAATAAAATATATGCGTGTGTTTTTTGTCCATTTAAAGGTACTATAATATAAATATAGGGATCGTAGAGTCCTGCTAATACAAAATTAACGTAATTCCAATATAAAAAATGACAACTATGAACAATTGAAAAAAACTTTGACAGAAATTCAAAGGGTTGAGATTATGTGTTCCTGAGCCTAATATAAGAGGAACTTGGTAAAAAAAAAACATTATGAAAATGACCTACATATGTCAATTCATCTCACACAAAACCTTTAAAACCTCAATTGTACAAAAAAACTTTGTCCTGACTAAATGAAAAATGGGTGATTTTGGAAATGAATTTTTATGTGTAATGTGTAAAAATGATGCATGTAATTATTTTTCTTTGATGAAATTGTGTTTCTATGTGAAAAATATATTCTTTGTATGAAATTGCACTTACATAGAGACGGAAGTGGAGTGTGAGAGGGGGAGGGGGGATTGGTGCGTAGGCCTATGCACTGAGGGAGAGGAGGTAATGCTGTGACCTTACACGCACCAGCTCCCTACGGGGAGTAGGGAGCTGGTGCATTGGAGTAACGACTCGGAGCGCAGGATTTTTATAGTGACGACGTTACAAAACTTGAGTTGTGACTACACACCATAGTAGGCTGAAATTTGTTTAGATTTAAGTCATAAAGGCGACTCGAACTTGGGACGTCACTACTACCTCACGAGTCTTTTACCGGTAAATTACCGGTAATTCCGGTAACGGCATTGTTGTTTACCGGTATTTTCCGGTATTGAAATTAGCGGTATTTGCCCAGCACTACTGCGCACCGATTAGAAATTGGTACGCCCCATGACTGCTTTCATGATGCTGCGACGAATTGAAAGTCACGTTTTTCAACTCATCGCTTCAATACATCGCGCATCAAATACTCGTACGTCCGCCACCACTGTTGTTATATTTTATCTCACTGATTATCTTCATATACAGCACGAGACAGTGATATCCATTATTTTTCAACACTCTCAGATAAAATGCCAAACCGAGATCAACATCCTCTAATTTTTACTGCTTATACTTACTTCAGTAAAAATAATTACCTATTTTTAGTTTTATCTTATAATTAAATTAACAAAGCCTTATCACACACCAGTAAGTAAAATCCATAACATTAAGAGTCATGTTTTTAATTCTAAATACACTTATGTAGCAATTTATGTCGTATTTTTTTTAATATCGGTTTTCAAATTAGCTAAGTCACCCCTTTGCCTCATGAAATCTGAGACAATTGAAAATTCTTGCGCTAATAGGAAACTACGAGCCTGACTGCGAAAGGTCCCATTGGCAAAAGACGCTCCACAAACTAAGACTTTCAATGATCAACATCGCAACATACAGAGACAAGGAAGAAGAAATCTTGGAGATGGTGAGGGAAAGAAAGATGGAGTTCATAGGGATGGCAGAGACAAGACGCTGGGGAAAAGATGGAGGAAGAGACCTTGTGGGAGGGTATACCTTGTTGTAGTGTGGAAGAGAAGAGAGAGGGAGAAGGCACGGGGTCGCTATGATAGTGAGACCAAGATTCGCACAGTATATTCGAGAGGTGAAGTTGATCAATTAAAGACTAGAGGTGAAGTTGGTCAACTAAAGACTAATGAAATGTACAATACGGATGAACGGAAGAAAGTACAACATATATCAAGTGTATGCGCCTCAACAGGGATGTCCTGAAGAAGGTAAAGAAGAATTCTTGGATTATTTTGAAGAAGAATACGAGATCCTAGATGGCGATATAGGACTTTCAATTGGTGATTTTAATGCAAAGGTTGGAAGGTAAAGAGAAGGAATAGAGAATATAATAGCGACATTTGGAGAAAAGATAAACTCTGTGGGAGGAAAAATGATAGACCACTGCATGAAAATGATTAATAGATTTTATCAACATAAAGAGGAACACAAATTAATCAGATAAAGATGGAATCGACAGACTGGACAATTTTATAATAAAACAATTATAGTTCGGACAGAAGAATATCTACCAATGTAAAGGTCACCAGGAGTGAGTCTAGATTCAGACCCCACATCCATTTGTATCTTAGCTTTTAGTGGATGAAGTGTCACCTGTACGGACTGCAAACTGCCTGTATGAAAAGCAATGCAGCAAGGCACAGCACCTTCACACCAGGGCCCGACAGCAGGGGCTGGTTTACCCACACAGCTTCATTTACATGGCAACCCTCCCCCCTCGTCCACAGAAGCAATTACAGAGCCGTCAAGAAGAAATCTTCCTTGGCCTTTCTCACCCATTCATAACCACTCTCCATTCATACCTATCTCTTCCCCTCTTCTTTCCCTGCTCGGCAGACATGCCCTTGTACCCACGGCCCTATTTATAAATTAAAGAACTGTATTTGCTAGACTACCCGACTCATCCTTGAAATCCAAGTCTCTGCCCCATCCAGTGTCGTGGGAACATAAGAATGAAGGAGACTGCAAGAGACCATAAGGCCTACACTAGGCAGCTCTGTATCCATCACCACCTGTCATCACCATGGTGGGAAGAGTCGCCTTTCATTTGTACAGACTTCTCTTCGCGTTTCCCCCAGATACCTGCATGCCTTCTGCCACTTACGAGATCTTCGGCAGAGCGCTCAGAATCTTCGAAGTCTGCTGCTTGGCAGGCCCTCTTCGACAAAGAATTTTGGAGTCTGCCGCTCACGAGGTGGTTTCCTTCGTCAAAGAATCTTGGGAGTTCGCCGCGCACGAAGTCTACTTGGGCAAAGCGTCCGAGACGTTCAAAGTGTGCTGTTAGATCGCGTGGGCAAAGAGCAACTGGATGAATGAGGCACCAAACCCAAGAGGTTACATGTTGGGAACATCTTGCTAGGGTTTCTCTCGCGTAATGTATAAGTGCATATACAGACATTTATATGTATGTATGTATAGGTCACCAGAAGAAAAACCTAGTGAACTAAAGGTTTATCCATTTACACACACACACACACACACACACACACACACACACACACACACACACACACACACACACACACATACATACACGCACACACACACACACACACACACACACACACACACACACACACACACACACACACACACACACACACACACACACATCCCCTGGAAGAACTTAAAACTGACCGAGGAAAAAAAGATTATGCAGATCTCATAGTCTACACTGGTGGGTCACAACCACTGATCTATATAACACCTGGATAGCGTATACGGGCCGTGGGCTGCCCCAGGAGTGAGGCGGGCAGGCGGGACATGGCCGCCATAATGGAAGTACCAAAACAGCAAGTGTGAACCGCTCCGCCGGTCATGGGACACTGATCTATATAACACCATTTTTAGATCAGTGTCATGGGAGCTGTCGTGTTACTCTCGTGGCCTGTGATCCAAGCATGATTGGGTATATAATGGCCACACAATTCGTCGCTGTTGGGCCTTCCGTATACATACATACATACATACATACGTACATACATATACAAGGTGTATATCAAAATAGCATCATCACAATAAAATAATATATTGATATTTATTACCTCTAGCAGAAATAACCATTTATATACATAAACTTGTGCATGTATATGGATGAGTTGGCACTGACAAATTATAATTCCAGTATATATTATAACTTCAAGGGAATGTTACACAGACAACAAATGGGATAATGATATATAGTCAAAATATTATAGGGATAATAATAGATCTATACTAGCATCTAACGGAATAAATATCCCTATAACATTTGATTACTGTACTGCTTATCGTTATTGGTGCTTGAATAAAACAAGTTTTGATAACTCCTTCCTCACTTTGACACCGGTTACTTTTTGAGAATACAATTTGGAGATATGATGGAGCCTGATTTTGCAGAAGCACGTGGCGATACACTTGATCAAATTGACGATGTGGTTAGAATCCGGGGTTGTGTCGAACATGTGGAAAGATAGAGAAATTGCCATATCTATGATCTAAATTGTTTCAAATAGTAAAATATCGCATTAAAGTGGTGAACATGTAAGGGGCCATTCAAAGAGTATGTAACGCTGGGTAGATGCGATGCGTTACGAGGGTGTGGGGGTGTTTTCAACAGTGCTACGCAACGCTAATAATGGTTATTTATATTTATTTATTGATTTATGTCATAAATTATGCACTGAAATAGCATATCCTTAATAGATCGAGCAAAAAAATCCAAAAACATCATACCATGTTTCATTCTTTGATGCAATCGTAAACAATTTCACACAGGACAAATAAAAATGAGTATGTTTTGGTGAGAAGTCAAGGGGGAGGGGTGTTTGGCGGATCTGGCCCACACTTGATGGGGGTGCCGAGTTGTAATTAGTTGTAATCAGTGTTAAGTAATACAGGGAGGTGTAACGCCCAGTGTTACGCAGTGTTACATGAGGAATTTCACCAGAAAAAACGTTACATAATTTTTGAACGGGCCCCGAATAGTAATTCAGCCCATCTAATATGAATTCCTCACACTTCACAATATAGAAAAAACCTACACATGTAATCAGGAAGAACAACTGGTTCTATACAGCTACACAGCTCTCGACAGCGTTTGAGCCTTATAAGATATCTTTATATGATAAATATCTATCCTGCTATTGCCACGATTACATTCGTGACAAATGGGTTGCTGCTAGATCTATTTCTTACAGATAATAAATACATAGCATTAACATGACAACACCTAACAAAACAGTTGGTGGGCAACATTTTATGGCTCCTGATGGCCGCATCATTTGTTGATGGGTATCGGGATGTTTTGGGTAATAAAACCTTAATTTACTTACGAGTGGAAGGACTACTCACATCCACCTTTTCTCCGGTTGGTGCAGTTGAATGCAGCACAAGTTGGCATTGTAAAATGATCGTTGAATATGTATATGGGAACGAAAGCTGCCGAGAACTGTAACTGTATGAGATCAGTGATTGCGTGGCGTGACTTTGTTTTGGTACTAACATCATGGCTGCCGCCGACCTCATAATCTCGACACCGATCCGTGATCCAGTTATATCTAGATCAGTGGTCACAACGCGTGGACCATAATGAACTCCACCAGTGGACCAGAGTCTCGCAGTGTGACCCACAGGCGTAAACCTGGTAAGAGTTATTGGATGCAACACGACTATTTGAGTCAAATTCAGTCTCCTGAGGTTAATGAACAGCAGTGTATAAGTATGGGGGAACCTGAGAGAACACATTGAGCACCCGTTGTTATCGCACAAGCAGAAAATAGAAATAAATAAATAGATGAATAAATTAATAAGATTAGAATAAAATGCATATATATATGAAGAAATCACTTGAGCGCGTGACCGAGCGCTTTCGTATATAGGAATAGACGAAAGCGCTCGGTCTCCTTTCTGTTATTTTCATATTGTTTTTTCTGTATATATATATATATATATATATATATATATATATATATATATATATATATATATATATATATATATATATATATCACATAATTTTCTTTACTTTTCAAATGCATGAAAATTATATAGAAATTGATGGCCATCCCGTATTGAATATAATCCTTGTCATCTTTTGTATTTATATGCATATATAGATTTGTCAATTTTAATGTAATCTGACAAGCGAAAATTGACTCGTTAGCTCCTAGATCAATTTCTTTGAGGTCAATAGAAATAATCTGGCGTTAGAACCCAGAACGAAATTAGAATTGAGAACCACAGGAATTGGTAGGGAAAGCTGCAGCATCAATCGCCCTCAACCGCAAGCCTCAATTCTGAAGGGGCAAATCACGGAGTCACAATTTTTTTTTTTTCTCATGCAAGATGATTATATACAGATACAAAGCTTACTTTTAGATACGGTTACGCTAGTCAACGGAATGGTAGGATCCCAACAGATTACATTGAATTTCGTTCAAGGTTGGAGTGTGAAGTTACGCTCCAACCTTGGACGAAATCCAATCGAATCTTTGGAATCCAACCATTCCGTTGACTAGTGTAACTGTACCTTTAGACAAAATAACATGATAAAGAATACTGTTAATGTCACTGAACTAATAACAATGTAGGAATTTTGTCTAATATAAAATTAAAAGATCTTATTCAGCTGAGGGCTAGCCCAACGACGCCCAAGTAACTTCCATCGATTTGTTGTCTTATGGCTCCTGCTGGTCTGCAACTAAAAGCTTCTTATAGCCCAAGTGAAAATGCTCCAGCCTCGCGAGGCTTATTCGAAAAGCCCGAAATTTCTTTCCAAAGAACAAAAGATCGTTTTTCGTGATCGTTTTCCTTGTGGTTTGCCCAATTATATCATCTTATTATGAAGCCCAATTATACATGCATACATATACCAAGGCTTTTTCCCCCTTTCAAGGGAGGTAGCCAAAAAGGGAAAGGCATAAAAACACTCCCACCCATTTCATCCCTAAATACACTCCACACCCCTCCCACCCTTCCTCTCATCTGAGCACCTCCTGGATGACGGGTCATCCCTGCACCCTGCCCACGGCCCTGGGTCAGAAGCAGTGTCGCAAGACACAGTACATCCACAGCGAGGCCGCTTCATTTAATCGGCGACCCCCCCTCTCCGTCCCCCTTTGCATATAAGGAGAGGACGGGGAGAAATCCCTTCGGGCTGCGTCCAAACTGGCTCACCTCCCACTTTTCTCCATTTTCTTTAACCATCTCCAGTCCCTGACTCACTACCCTAGCATTCACCTCTCGCACCACCCCATCCATGTATAAGTTGAACAGCCAGGGCGACATAACGCATCCTTGACGAAGTCCCACCTTTACTTCAAACCACTCACTCTCTCCATTTCTAATCCTAACACATGCTCTACTACTCTCATAAAAACTCTTGACAGCTCCCAAAAGCTTTCCTCCTATCCCATAAATCTGCATAACCTCCCACAGTGCCTTTCTGTCTACCCTATCATAAGCCTTTTCCAGATCCATAAAAGCCCAAAAAACATCCTTCCCCTTTCCTATAGCTTTCTCACATATCTGTCTTACCACAAAGATCTGATCTACACAACCTCTACCCGTCCTAAATCCACACTGTTCCATTTTTTGGTGGAAGGTAAGCTGAGAGTGGAGGATAGATGGAGAAAGAGGAAAGGGACAAAAGGTAGGGAGGTTCTTAGAGTGAACTCCTTGAATGAAAAGGAAAAGGAGAAGGAGTACGAAAAGAAGCTGAAGGAGGAGTGGGAGGGAGTAAAGGATAGAGCAGAGATGGGTGTGGAGGAGGAATGGGGATGGTTCAAGGAGGGAGTCTTAAAGTGTGCAAGGATGGTGTGTGGAACAAGAAGGACAGGGGGAAATAGAAGAAAGGGTAGTGAATGGTGGGATGAGGAAACAAAGAAGGCTGTAGAAGAGAAGAAGCGAGCTTTCACAGATTGGTTACAAAAGAGGACAGGGGAGTCATATGAGACGTACAAAGAAAAGAAAAGAGAAGTAAAGCAAAAGGTAAAGGAGGCAAAGAGGAGAGCAGATGTGAAATGGGGAAGGAGTATGACAGAAAATTTTGAAAGTAATAAAAAGATGTTTTGGAAAGAAATTAAGAGAGGAAGAGGAGGCGAATCAAGTAGGGAAGAAAAGGTAAAAGGTACAGATGGAGAGATGATAATGGAAGAGATGGCAGTGAGGGGAAGATGGGCAGAATATTTTAGGGAGTTGCTGAATGTCAAGGAGGATAGGGAAGGAAAGATAGCTGCAGTGGGAAATGCGAAGAAAATGAGAGTGATGAGTGAGGAGAATGGAGGAGAAATAAGGAAGGATGAGGTGAAGGTAGCTGTAAAGATGATGAAAGCAGGTAAGGCACCTGGTCTGGATGGAAGCCCAATCATAAAGCCCAAAAAACTTGCACATCAAGACTTCAATGTCTTTTTTCGCACCGAGTCTGTCCATCTACTAAGCCCATTCAAAAAAGCCCATAATCAATCTTCAGAGCCTATAAGGTCTTTGTAATGACCTTTTCATATCAACTTTGGCTCGTACGTCGGAAGCCTGTTGGAAAAAGCCCATGATTTTCGCCTCGAGGACCATATGGTCTCTTCAATGACCTTTTGGCCCTTTTTCTTAGTCCGTTTGAAAAAGGCCGTAAGTTCTTCAATGTCCATAAAGGTCTTGACAATGACGCGACGGGTGCCCGGGCCATGGCGTGGTCTTGAAGGGACTTTTGAGTCTTTGTCCGCAAGAGTTCGGGGGAGCGCCAGTCACTGCATGGCTTGCCAAGCCATTCTTCGAAGGGACGTTCTTCGGTGGCGTCTTATCCCCAGGAGGGACAGCTTTCTTCTGAGCCCAAAAATAAAAATCTTCTTCCCCAAACTTCCTTCCTCTTCCGCGGGGCAAGACCACTCCTGGGCACAAGCTTCCTCACGACACAGATTGATAGTGTAACAAAGAATGACAGTAGAATAGTAGTAGTAGTATAAGTACCATTATATATGTATGAATTATTATTATTATTATTATTATTATTATTATTATTATTATTATTATTATTATTATTATTATTATTATTGTTGTTGTTGTTGTTGTTGTTGTTGTTGTTGTTGTTGTTGTCATTGGTATTATTACTATCACACACAAGGGGACAAGATACAAGGATGACCCGTCATCCAGGAGGTGCCGAGATAAAGAGGGAGGGAAGAGGGTAGAGGGGAGTATGTATGTATGTATGTATAGGTCAACAGAAGAAAAAATCTAGTGAACTAAAGGTTTATCCATTTACACACACACACACACACACACACACACACACACACACACACACACACACACACACACACACACACACACACACAGACGCACACACACACACACACGCACACGCACACATCCCCTGCAAGAACTTAAAACTAACCGAGGAAAAAAAAGATTATGCAGATCTCATAGTCTACACTGGTGGGTCACAACGCGTGGACAATAATGAACTCCCCCAGTGGACCAGAGTCTCGCAGTGTGATCCACATACGTAAACCTGGTAAGAGTTATGGGATGCAACACGACTAATTTGAGTCAAAGTCAGTCTCCTGAGGTTAATGAACAGCAGTGTATAAGTATGGGGGAACTTGAGAGAACACATTGAGCACCCGTTGTTATCGCACAACCAGAAAATAGAAATAGATAAATAGATGAATAAATTAATAAGATTAGAATAGAATTATATATATATATATATATATATATATATATATATATATATATGTATATGTGTGTGTGTGTGTGTGTGTGTGTGTATATATATATATACATATATATATATATATATATATATATATATGTGTGCGTGTGTGTGTGTGTGCAGAAATCACTTGAACACGTGACCGAACGCTTTCGTATATAAGACGAAAGCGCTCGGTCTCCTTTCTGTTATTTTCCTATTGTTTTTTCTGCATATATATATATATATATATATATATATATATATATATATATATCGATAATTTTTGTGACAGTTGCATGCAGGATTCGAACCCGCTGTACTCGGCCGTCCGTAAATTACCTTCCCAGTGCCCTAACCACTAGACCACAGAGGCTATAAAATCCTTGAAACCTGGAACCGAACTGATTCCCGAAGGGAAGGAAGATCACTTATACGGCGATCCGAAATTCCTGTTTTACTCAAGGAAAAGCCCACCAGTGGAATGGGGTAAGGACCGGGTCGAACCCCTTTCACGCTTATCGCCATTGTAACTATGAGAGTAATTCGCTAATAGCAGCGACATCAAACCGATAATTTTTGTGACAGTTGCATGCAGGATTCGAACCCGCTGTACTCGGCCATCCGTAAATTACCTTCCCAGTGCCCTAACCACTAGACCACAGAGGCTATAAAATCCTTGAAACCTGGAACCGAACTGATTCCCGAGGGAAGGAAGATCACTTATACGGCGATCCGAAATTCCTGTTTTACTCAAGGAAAAGCCCACCAGTGGAATGGGGTAAGGACCGGGTCGAACCCCTTTCACGCTTATCGCCATTGTAACTATGAGAGTAATTCGCTAATAGCAGCGACATCAAACCGATAATTTTTGTGACAGTTGCATGCAGGATTCGAACCCGCTGTACTCGGCCATCCGTAAATTACCTTCCCAGTGCCCTAACCACTAGACCACAGAGGCTATAAAATCCTTGAAACCTGGAACCGAACTGATTCCCGAGGGAAGGATATCACTTATACGGGAATCAGTTCGGTTCCAGGTTTCAAGGATTTTATAGCCTCTGTGGTCTAGTGGTTAGGGCACTGGGAAGGTTTTGTCCTCTCCAAAAATTATAAAATGAGGTCTATCACCAGTTGCTACATTAATTTGATTGTTCAGGGTACACTTAACACAAGGAATCAAAGTATCCCAAGTTACACTATGAGGACTTATTAGGGTTCTAAGACATATAATTATGTTTTTGTTTAACCTTTCTACTACCCCGTTACCTTTGGGATGATTCACGAGTATATTGACTTTCTCGATGTGGAATACATTACATAGATTTTCCAAGATTTTGTTATTGAATTTAGTCCCATTATCTGAAACTAAGATATTAGGTGTAGTAAAATTACAGATTATCTGATCATAGATTACGGAAGTAATAGTTTCAGCTTTCTTATTGATTATGGGTTGTAATATACAGAATCTTGAAAAATAATCAATAGCAACAAATAGGTATTTAAAGCCGTTCTCGGACATAGGTAATTCTAATGTATCATTGTGAACTCTTCCCCAAGGTTTCTGTGGAATGGGATAGGTGAGTATAGGAGCAGGTTTTGGTGTATTTCCCTTCACCTTTACACATTTTACACACTTTTCTATATAATCATATATAGTTTTCTTCATACCTGGCCAAAAGTATTTAAGTTGTGCTTGTCTATAAGTTTTATCCTTTCCAGGATGTGAACTACAATCACTATCATGAAGTAACTTCAATATCTCATTTACAAGAGTTTGTGGTATAACCAACTAATTTACTTGACCTCTAGAAATATCTTTCCCATTTACAAATGTTTTCCTATACAAAATTCCATTAGTCAAATGAAATTCCTCTATCTTATACCCCTTTGGTAGCTTTGGAGGATCTCCTCATGGGTTCATCAAATGCTTGATTATTGAATCACATGTCTCATCATCTCTCTGTTCTCCTATTAGCATTTCTTCATCTAAAGTTACTAATTCTTCTAAACTACAAATAAAATTGATCAACCCAGTCCCAGTCATTGGTTGACTAATGTTTCTAGAAAGTGGATCTGCTACATCCCTTCTACCCGGAATATATTCAAATTGAACTTCATAGCACTGAAGTATCGCAAACCATCAAGCAAGTCTGCCTCTAAGATTCTTATGCTTAAATAAGTTCTGAATAGCTGTGTGATCAGTCCAAACTCTGATGGGATACCCTAGGATCATATCCCTAAAACTTTCTAAGGAATAAATTACTGCTAAAGTTTCTCTTTCTGTTATAGAGTAGTTTCTCTCCGCACTATTACAAAGTCTTGATGTGTAAGCTATGGGTTTCAAAGTTCCATTTCTCTCTTGCATGAGTATGCCTCCTAATCCTATGTCAGACGCATCAGTACAAAGGATGAATTCTTTTTCATACATACATACATACATATACCAAGGCTTTTCCCCCTTCCAAGGGAGGTAGCCAAAAAGGGAAAGGCATAAAAACACTCCCACCCATTTCATCCCTAAACACACTCCACACCCCTCCCACCCTCCCTCTCATCTGAGCACCTCCTGGATGACGGGTCGTCCCTGCACCCTGCCCACCGCCCTGGGTCAGAAGCAGTGTCGCAAGACACAGCACATCCACAGCAAGGCCGCTTCATTTAATCGGCGACCCCCCCTCTCCGTCCCCCCTTGCAGATAAGGAGAGGACGGGGAGAAATCCCTTCGGGCTGCGTCCAAATTTACTCACACATACTACCCCACCCCCCACCCCCCGCCCATTCCTCCTCATGCAATCACAACATCATCCATATACAACCATTCTCCACTCACCTCTGTCTTCCGTCCTCTCCCTTCCTTCCTCAACAGACATTCCCCTCTTCCCCAAAGCCCCCTTCACCCCATCCATCCACCTCATCCTAGGACGTCCCCTCATGTTCACCCCCTCCACATCTGCCTTCCATACCTCTTTTACTAGTCTTTCTTCACTCATTCTTTCCATGTGTCCAAACCATCCTAATATTCTTTCATCAACCCTATCTCCCAGCTCCTTTTTCACCCCTGTTCTCCTCCTCACCTCCTCATTTCTCACTCTATCCAGCCTAGTAACCCCCACCATACTTCTCAGACACCTCATCTCAAACACATTCAAACTCCTTCTCTCTTCTTCTCTTATGTTCCACGTTTCTGCCCCATACAGTGCTGTTGGCACAATCACTCCTTCATACAGTCTCCTCTTCGCATCCATTCCCAAATGTCTATTCCTCATTACACTCTTTAATCCACCAAGGCATTTACTCGCTTCTCTCAATCTACATTCTACCTCCACCTTCACTCCACCTTTTCCTGCTACACTTGCACCCAAGTATCTAAAACTATCCACTTCCTCCAGTCGCTCTCCCTTAATGTTCACTTCCAGTCTACTGCCACTTTCACCCCTTGTACATCTCATCACCTTACTTTTACCCACATTTATCTTTAGCTTTCTTCTATCACATACTCTCCCAAACTCTGCCACCAGCTTCCTCAATCCCTCCTCTGACCCTGCCACAAGCGCAGTGTCGTCCGCAAACAACAGCTGGCTCACCTCCCACTTTTCTCCATTTTCTTTAACCATCTCCAATCCCTGACCCACTACCCTAGCATTCACCTCTCGCACCACCCCATCCATGTATAAGTTGAACAGCCAGGGCGACATAACGCATCCTTGACGAAGTCCCACCTTTACTTCAAACCACTCACTCTCTCCATTTCTAATCCTGACACAAGCTCTACTACTCTCATAAAAACTCTTGACAGCTCCCAAAAGCTTTCCTCCTATCCCATAAATCTGCATAACCTCCCACAGTGCCTTTCTGTCTACCCTATCATAAGCCTTTTCCAGATCCATAAAAGCCCAAAAAACATCCTTCCCCTTTCCTATAGCTTTCTCACATATCTGTCTTACCACAAAGATCTGATCTACACAACCTCTACCTGTCCTAAATCCACACTGTTCCTCAGCAATTACTCCTTCTGTTCCTCTCCTAATCCTCTCAATTAAGATCCTCCCATAAGCCTTCCCTACTACACTTAACAGGCTAATCCCTCTGGAACTACTACATTCACACTTGTCCCCTTTTCCCTTGTAAAGAGGAACTATACAGGCACTTCTCCAGTCCTCCGGTTCTCTACCCTCTCTCCAGCAAACATTCAATAACCTCACCAACCAGTCCACCATCACTGAACCTCCCTTTTTCAGACATTCTGCATGGCATCCATCCAGACCAGGTGCCTTACCTGCTTTCATCATTTTTACAACTGCCTTCACCTCATCCTTCCTTATTTCTCCTCCATTCTCCTCACTCCTCACTCTCATTTTCTTTGCATTTCCCACTGCAGCTATCTTTCCTTCCCTATCCTCCTTGACATTTAGCAACTCCCTAAAATATTGTGCCCATCTTCCCCTCACTGCCATCTCTTCCATTATCATCTCTCCATCTGCACCTTTTACCTTTTCTTCCCTACTTGATTCGCCTCCTCTTCCTCTCTTAATTTCTTTCCAAAACATCTTTTTATTACTTTCAAAATTTTCTGTCATACTCCTACCCCATTTCACATCTGCTCTCCTCTTTGCCTCCTTTACCTTTTGCTTTACTTCTCTTTTCTTTTCTTTGTACGTCTCATATGACTCCCCCGTCCTCTTTTGTAACCAATCTGTGAATGCTCGCTTCTTCTCTTCTACAACCTTCTTTGTTTCCTCATCCCACCATTCACTACCCTTTCTTCTATTTCCCCCTGTCCTTCTTGTTCCACACACCATCCTTGCACACTTTAAGACTCCCTCCTTGAACCATCCCCATTCCTCCTCCACCCCCATCTCTGCTCCATCCTTTACTCCCTCCCACTCCTCCTTCAGCTTCTTTTCGTACTCCTTCTCCTTTTCCTTTTCATTCAAGGAGTTCACTCTAAGCACCTCCCTACCTTTTGTCCCTTTCCTCTTTCTCCATCTATCCTCCACTCTCAGCTTACCTTCCACCAAAAAATGATCTGATATTCCCCCACCCTCTCCCCTTAGCACATGTACATCCTTAACTCTTCCTATCATAATCCTATTTACCACTACATAATCCATTAGCGCTCTATCTACCACCCTTCCCTCCACCACCCTCTCCCAAGTGTACTTATGCTTGACTTTCTTCCGAAACACTGTATTTGCTATCATCAACTCTCTTTCTAGACACATTTCCACCATCAACTCTCCACTACGATTCTTTCCTGGAACTCCACACTTCCCAACCACTCCATCGATTGGACCATTTCCCACCCTAGCAGTAAGGTCTCCCAGTACTATTACATTGACATTTCTTCCTAAACCCTCTATGCACTCATTTAAATCTATCCAAAAGGCCTCCCTTTCTTCCACGCTCTTCTCACTGCCAGGCCCATATGCACTTACAAAGACCCACATCTCCTTTCCCAGTTTCACCTTCATCCACATTATCCTTGAGGAAACCTCCTTCCACTCCACTACCTGTTTACCTATCTCCTCACTTACTAGAATAGCCACCCCTTCCCTCCCTCGCCCTCTCTTCACTCCTGATAACCTCCCACTTACACTCCCAAACTTACACTCACCCTTCCCTTTCAACTTAGTTTCACTCAAAGCCAACACATCCATCTTTCTTCTCACAAACATACTACCTATCTCTTCCCTTTTACTCTCATCTGTACCACATCCACGCACATTAAAAGATCCAAACCTTAGGGTGCTGGCCCGAGTCCCTCCAGCACCCCTTATGCCTTCACTTTTGTTTTTAGGATATATGCCCCGTGGGGCTACAGGGAGAAGGAAAAATTAGAATAGGTGAACTCGTGAGTTTCTCTTTCAACTTGTCAAAAGCTTGCTGTTGTGCAGGTCCCCATATGAACTTTGAGTCCTTTCTTAACAATGAACTTAGTGGATTAGCAATGTCAGCATAACTTTGAATGAATTTTCTATAATATCTTGTTAATCCCAAAAAGCTCCTAACCTTGTCTACATTGGTCGGAACTGGAAAATTCTTGACAGCGTCAACCTTTGAATTTACTGTACTAAGTCCGTGTCTGTCTATCTTATGTCCTAAGTAAATGACACTGTCTTGCAAGAACTTACATTTTTCAAGTTTTACTTTTAACCCTGCTTCTCCTAGTCTTGAGAATATCAAATCCAATTTCTTAAAGTGCTCCACGGCAGTCTGAGAAACTATTAAAATGTCATCTAGAAATACACTGTCAGTGTTTCCTAACAATCCATCTAGAATAGTATTCATTAATCTCATGTAAGTTAATGGACTATTACATAACCCAAATGGCATTCTCTTGAACTCATAATGTCCTGTTGTAGTAGAAAATGCTGTAAACTCTCTTGAATCTTCATGCAATTCTATTTGCCAAAAAGCTGATTTGATATCTATAGTACTAAAATATCTATTCTCAGTTCCCAAACTTCTCAAAATGTCACCGATAATGGGTAATGGTAACCTATCACGAATGGTGTGCTTATTCAATTCCCTGTAATCAATAACTGGGCGCATAGTTCCATCAGACTTTGGTACTAAGGTGAAATACACGCTGAGTATTTCACCTGATAAAGAATACTGCCAATGTCACTGAACTAATAACAATGTAGGAATTTTGTCTAATATAAAACCAAAGGATTTTATTCAGCTGAGGGCTAGCCCAACGACGCCCAAGTAACTTGTGTCGATTTGTTGTCTTATGGCTCCTGCTGGCCTGCAACTAAAAGCTTCTTTTAGCCCAAGTGAAAATGCTCCAGCCTCGCGAGGCTTATTCGAAAAGTCCGAAATTTCTTTCCAAAGAACAAAAGATCGTTTTTCGTGATCGTTTTCCTTGTGGTTTGCCCAATTATATCATCTTATTATGAAGCCCAATCATAAAGCCCAAAAAACTTGCATATCAAGACTTCAATGTCTTTTTTCGCACCAAGTCTGTCCATTTACTAAGCCCATTCAAAAAAGCCCATAATCAATCTTCAGAGCCTATAAGGTCTTTGTAATGACCTTTTGACATCAACTTTGGCTCGTACGTCGGAAGCCTGTTGGAAAAAGCCCATGATTTTCTCCTGGAGGACCGTATGGTCTCTTCAATGACCTTTTGGCCCTTTTTCTTAGCCCGTTTGAAAAAGGCCGTAAGTTCTTCAATGTCCATAAAGGTCTTGACAAAGACTTGTCGGGTGCCCGGGCCATGGCGTCGTGTTGAAGGGACTTGAGTCTTTGTCCGCAAGAGTTCGGGGGAGCGCCAGTCACTGCATGGCTTGCCAAGCCATTCATCGAAGGGACGTTCTTCGGTGGCGTCTTATCCCCCAACTTCCTTCCTCTTCCGCGGGGCAAGACCACTCCTGAGTACAAGCTTCCTCACGACACAGATTGATAGTGTAACAAAAAATGACAGTAGAATACTAGTAGTAGTATAAGTATCATTATATATGTATGAATTATTATCATTATTATTATTATTATTATTGTTGTTATTATTATTATTATTATTATTATTATTATTATTATTTTCATTATTATTATTATTATTGTTATTATTATTATTATTATCATTATCATAATTATTATTATTATTGTTGTTGTTGTTGGATTTGTTGTTGTTGTTGTTGTCATTGGTATTATTACTATCACACACAAGTGGACAAGATACAGGGATGACCCGTCATCCAGGAGGTGCCGAGATAAGAGGGAGGGAAGAGGGTAGGGGGGAGTGGAGTATGTAGTGGATGGAATAATGGGTGGGAGTGGTTTCTATGCCTTTGTCTTTTGGCTATCTCCCGTGTAAGAGGGAAAAAGCCTTTGGTATATATGTATATATATATATATATATATATATATATATATATATGTATGTATATATATATATATATATATATATATATTGAAATATGTAAGACAGATGAGTGGATGGGTGGTGAGATAAACACAGGGAACCGTTTAGGGATTTATTCTGACGTTTCGTCCTTACCAGGACTTCTTCAGAGTTCATGCACATTCAAATCATTCACCCCCTAAATACCCGCCGAATCTATCCGCGTTCCACCATGATCGACCTGACCTCTCGTCCTCCTACGCTCTGCCTCGCGAAGTACCAAGCGGCTCGCCGTCTTTGTTAATTTAATAAACCCATCGCGGTGGTTGTTGTTCGGATGGGAAGCGATGTAAGCTGCTTCAGTTATTTTCCTTCTTTTCTTAGGAAGTCCTTTCTGCAGCACCTCTATTTTGTTCCAGTCTGGTAAGTGGCCGTGAGTATCTACATGAACCACTAGCGAGTTTGATACGGGGAAACCAGCCGAGGTATTAAGAAACGGACAATTGAGCACAGGAATGACATCAAGGCACACCGAGTATCAAACTCGCTAGTGGTTCATGTAGATACTTACGGCCACTTACCAGACTGGAACAAAATAGAGGTGCTGCAGAAAGGACTTCCTAAGAAAAGAAGGAAAATAACTGAAGCAGCTTACATCGCTTCCCATCCGAACAACAACCACCGCGATGGGTTTATTAAATTAACAAAGACGGCGAGCCGCTTGGTACTTCGCGAGGCAGAGCGTAGGAGGACGAGAGGTCAGGTCGATCATGGTGGAACGCGGATAGATTCGGCGGGTATTTAGGGGGTGAATGATTTGAATGTGCATGTACTCTGAAGAAGTCCTGGTAAGGACGAAACGTCAGAATAAATCCCTAAACGGTTCCCTGTGTTTATCTCACCACCCATCCACTCATATATATATATATATATATATATATATATATATATATATATATATATATATATATATATATATATATATATATATATATATATATATGTGTGTGTGTGTGTGTGTGTGTGTGTGTGTGTGTGTGTGTGTGTGTGTGTGTGTGTGTGTGTGTGTGTGTGTGTGTGTGTGTGTGTGTGTGTGTGTGTGTGCAAAAATAATCACAATAACACGTGACTAAATAATATTGCAGAAACCACAGGGAAAATAAAGTCGGAATACTAAACGTTTTCGTCTATTACGACATCCTCATAGTACAAGAAAGAGACATAGAACACAATATTTATACAGAAATAAGAAAACTAGGGAAGATTATTGTCACATAAAAGTTCCGTACAATATACATACACACACATTCATATACAAATGGAACTAATGATAGTCATAATAAAACAATAAAACAGGAAATACAATGGAGCAAAACCATGTGGCCGAAACGTCCACAGGACATCTGGCACAATTAGGAGCCATGATACTGCTTTACTATCCTATCATTTATGAAATTATCCAGTTTAGATAAACCTAAACTCAAGTTGATATTGTTATCAAAATTGTTTTTTATAAAACTGGATTCAATGATGTTCCTTTCTAAAACAGAATTACAAACAACAATTTTGCTAACATTGTCCCAGTCAATATTGTGGTTAGTGTCCCTTACATGGACAAAAACCCCACAAGACATTTGGCCCATCCTTATACTATATCTGTGTTGATTCATCCTAACATTTAATTCTTTACCAGTTTGGCCAATGTAACAGGAGCTACAGTGTTTACAAGGAATCCTATAGATGCATCCTACAATGGTTTCTGCAATATATATATATATATATATATATATATATATATATATACATATATATATATATATACATATATATATATATATATATATATATATATATATATATATATATATATATATATATATATATATATATATATAGGTATGATTAAGGAAGAGGGTTGCCTCGACAGTCCCAGCTAGCTAGCCGGCGGTGTCAAAATTCTTTTGTTCGTGAAACACCACGACGACCACCAGCCTCGGAATCCAGACGGCACTTTGGTAAACGAAGTCGGAAACGTAAAGGAAATTGTCACAAGACGCTCCACAAACTAAGACTTTCAATGATCAACATCGCAACATACAGAGACAAGGAAGAAGAAATCTTGGAGATGATGAAGGAAGGAAAGATGGAGTTTATAGGGATGGCAGAGACAAGACGCTGGGGAAAAGATGGAGGAAGAGATCTTGGGGGATGGTATACCTTGTTGTTGTGTGGAAGAGAAGAGAGAGGGAGAAGGCTCGGGGTAGCTGTGCTAGTGAGACCAAGACTGGCACAGTATATTCGAGAGGTGAGGTTGATCAATGGTGAGGTTGATCACTGGTGGGTCACAACGCGTGAACCATAATGAACTCCCCCAGTGGACCAGAGTCTTGCAGTGTGATCCACAGGCGTAAACCTGGTAAGACTTATGGGATGCAACACGACTAATTTGAGTCAAATTCAGTCTCCTGAGGTTAATGAACAGCAGTGTATAAGTATGGGGGAACTTGAGAAAACACATTGAGCACCCGTTGTTATCGCACATCTAGAAAATAGAAATAAATAAATAGATGAATAAATTAATAAGGTTAGAATAAAATTAAATATATATATATATATATATATATATATATATACATATATATATGTGTGTATATATATGCAGAAATCACTTGAGCGCGTGACCGAGCGCTTTCGTATATAGGATAGACGAAAGCGCTCGGTCTCCTTTCTGTTATTTTCCTATTGTTTTTTCTCCATATATATATATATGTATTATATATATATATATATATATATATATATATATATATATATATATATATATATATGTATATATATATTATTTTAATGTAATCTGACAAGCGAAAATTGACTCGTTAGTTCCTAGATCAATTTCTTTGAGGTCAATAGAAATAATCTGGCGGTAGAAACCAGAACGAAATTAGAATTGAGAACCACAGGAATTGGTAGGGAAAGTTGCAGCATCAATCGCCCTCAACCGCAAGCCTCAATTCTGAAGCGGCAAATCACGGAGTCACCTTTTTTTTCTTCTTTTTTCTCATGCAAGATGATTAAACACAGATACAAAGCTTACTTTTAGATACGGTTACGCTAGTCAACGGAATGGTAGGATCCCAACCGATTACATTGAATTTCTGAATTTCGTTCAAGGTTGGAGTGTGAAGTTACGCTCCAACCTTGGACGAAATCCAATTGAATCTTTGGAATCCAACCATTCCGTTGACTAGTGTAACTGTACCTTTAGACAAAATAACATGATAAAGAATACTGCCAATGTCACTGAACTAATAACAATGTAGGAATTTGGTCTAATATAAAACCAAAGGATTTTATTCAGCTGAGGGCTAGCCCAACGACGCTCAAGTAACTTGTGTCGATTTGTTGTCTTATGGCTCCTGCTGGCCTGCAACTAAAAGCTTCTTTTAGCCCAAGTGAAAATGCTCCAGCCTCGCGAGGCTTATTGGAAAAGCCCGAAATTTCTTTCCAAAGAACAAAAGATGGTTTTTCGTGATCGTTTTCCTTGTGGTTTGCCCAATTATATCATCTTATTATAAAGCCCAATCATAAAGCCCCAAAAATTTGCACATCAAGACTTCAGTGTCTTTTTTCGCACCGAGTCTGTCCATTTACTAAGCCCATTCAAAAAAGCTCATAATCAATCTTCAGAGCCTATAAGGTCTTTGTAATGACATTTTGACATCAACTTTGGCTCGTACGTCGGAAGCCTGTTGGAAAAAGCCCATGATTTTCTCCTCGAGGACCGTATGGTCTCTTCAATGACCTTTTGGCCCTTTTTCTTAGCCCGTTTGAAAAAGGCCGTAAGTTCTTCAATGTCCATAAAGGTCTTGACAAAGACTTGTCGGGTGCCCGGGTCATGGCGTCGTGTTGAAAGGACTTTGAGTCTTTGTCCGCAAGAGTTCGGGAGAGCGCCAGTCACTGCATGGCTTGCCAAGCCATTCATCGAAGGGACGTTCTTCGGTGGCGTCTTATCCCCAGGAGGGATAGCTTTCTTCTGAGCCCAAAAATAAAAATCTTCTTCCCCCAACTTCCTTCCTCTTCCGCGGGGCAAGACCACTCCTGAGCACAAGCTTCCTCACGACACAGATTGATAGTGTAACAAAGAATGACAGTAGAATAGTAGTAGTAGTATAAGTATCATTATATATGTATGAATTATAAGCATTATTATTATTATTATTATTATTATTATTGTCATTATTATTATTATTATTATTATTATTATCATTATTATTATTATTTTCATTATTATTATTATTATTATTATTATTATTATTATTATTATTATCATTATTATTATTATTATTATAATTATTATTACACAATGTAACACATGTTTTGTTTATTTGTATTTTTTCATGTTTACATATGTAATTCGTGTCACTGAATCCAAATATTTCATTAGTTTTGACGTAACATCGATATTTCTTTATTTATTCTTGATTTTATATTTTATTGTTATATACGCAACCTTTCTCTACAGTAGTTAATTGATTCAATCTACTTTAGCATTCTAAGGATAATTATACAACATCTAGTATTTTTTTCATAATATGAAGTGTATTTAAGAGCTACAATATTAGTAAGAACAAAATAAACAACACAACTTTGCACTGCAAGTGTTTTGATGACTCTTCTAATGATTAGAAGTGCTTTGACGATCGAGATTTTCTAGAATGCATGCTTTCGTCTTTTCTGACTAGTGACCATATGTAATCTCCCATCATAGCAGTAATCCATCGTCCTTGATATCTTCTTTCCATAGTTGCGATATCCTGATGAAATCTCTCGCCATGCTCCTCACTGACAGCCCCCAAGTTTTCGGGGAAGAAATCTAGGTGAGAATGCAAGAAATGTATCTTGAAGGACATACGACAACCAAGTTTCCTGAAGTTTTCAATAAGCTTTGCCACTATTTGTTTATAATTAGGGTCCTTGTGATTTCCTAGGAATCCACGAACTACATCACGAAATGAACACCAAGCTTCTCTTTCGACTTTCGTCATCGCTCTTTCCAGTTTCCAGTTTCCGTTTTCGTTTCCGGTACACAGATGTCCTGCAGTCTTCTCCTAGTAGATTCCATTCTTTCATCCTTGATGTAAGAAGCTCAGCTCCTGACTTAGTAAGACCTAAGTCTCTGATTAAGTCATCTAGCTCACTCTGACTTGGAAAGTGAGGCTTCGAAGTCGTTCTTGGTGCGAAATCTTCGTCTCCCATTTCATGGCTGCTGCTACCTGCTGACCCTTCAGATGAAATTTCCATTGCATCTTCCATCTGGAAAGAAAGAAATAACTAAATATAGCAACTTCAACAAAGACGAATAGCATTAGTATTCCATATATCTTTAGGAAAGTGAATGTATATTAAGTACTTAATATTGAAGTTAATTAAAAGTAAAGAGATTATGATAAAAATAAACTTGCATTTTCTGGTGGTTGTGGTACTGGTAAGCTATCATCATGTGGGATAGGTGCTCTAGATGATGGTATGTCTGGATACTGCAGAGCTTGTCTTTCTTTCACTTTCCTGTACTTCGTCACATCAATCATACAAAAGTAGCAGTCGTCGTGATGGTTCTTCGGCTTTCTCCATATTCTAGGAATGGCAAAAGGCATTGCCCTTCCTGTACCTCTCAGCCATCCTTCTAGAGTAGATCGGCAGCTTCCACATATCACATGAGGTGCCCATGGCTTGTCCTGGTCACCCATGGGCATTCCGAAATAGAGTCTGTACGCTATCCACACTTTAGCACCTCTCACGATCTTATGTAGTACTTGTTTTTTCCCAATATAATAACCACACACATAGCAAAATGTATCAGGAGAATTTTCACATCCTCTAGTAGCCATCTTAACAGGTAAATAGTTCAGTCATTGATCTGAAAGAGAAAATTAGATAAACATTTAGTAGCAGACCACATAACAATTCCAAAATATACATGGTAACATTGAAATTATATGTATTTCTATAACGGTCGATGATACAGAAAAAATAATTGCATATTTGAAATCAGCAGGAAAAATGGATTAATAAAATCTAAAAACAATACAGTAAACAAAACTTTTGAAAAAAAAAATGTTACGTTGTGTTATTATTATTATTAGTATTATTATTAGTATTATTATTAGTATTATTATTCATTATTATTTTCATTATTATTATTATTATTATTTTTGTTGTTGTTGTTGTTGTCATTGGTATTATTACTACCACACACAAGTGGACAAGATACAGGGATGACCCGTCATCCAGGAGGTGCCGAGATAAGAGGGAGGGAAGAGGGTAGGGGGGAGTGGAGTATGTAGTGGATGGAATGGGTGGGAGTGGTTTCTATGCCTTTGTCTTTTGGCTATCTCCCGTGTAAGAGGGAAAAAGCCTTTGGTATATAAATATATATATGTATATATATATATATATATATATATATATATATATATATATATATATGTATGTATGTGTGTGTTTATATATATATATATATATATGTATATATATATGGGTTTGGTACGATTGGTCTAACGACGATTGGTCTAATACCGATTGGTCCAAAGCCAATTGGTCTAATAGAACAATTCGTCTAAAACCGATTCGTCTAAAACCGATTCGTCTAATATACTATTTGGTGTAATGACGATTAGTCTAAAATTGATGTAAAGACAGTGATAGAAATACAAGAATTTAAATCAGAGACTTTTATTTAAGACACACATAAAAATATACTTTAAAGACAATGATAGAGACTTTTATTTAGGACACACATAAAAATATACTTTAAAAATACAAAAAGAATATAAAAATTTAACTTAATAAGCAATATTATATACGTCTTGAATTATTTGGCATGGTTTGTCACTGGTTTCAATAGCTCTTTGTTTTATTTTATTACGGCACTTCACTACATCGATTCGACTGGCTTCCGCAGATCCACAAGTATGATCACTTTGTTTTGTTACAATGTGACAATTATCTTCACAGTGAGTTACGGCAGATCCTTTACATGATCTTGTTTCGCATCGCCAGTAAAATGTTTCTTTACCACTTGTCTTTCGAACCCTTTTTGAGCGCAATGTAAACAGATAACCATCTGCAGCAAGCTTTTCCTTTCCTCTTTCGGATAACACAATTTCACACACAGGAAACTCCATGCTAAGGGCTTAGGAGAATACTCCAAAATGCAAATACTCTAAAACAAAGTAAGAAAGAACTTCGACACAAACTATCTCTTAGTTAAATCGGTAGTTAGAATAAAGAAATTTTGCACAAAGTATCCTTTAGGTGAAGCGGTAGTTAGCTATGGTAGTTAGACGAATCGTATATTTGGTTTTAGACCAATTCGCTTTGGACCAATCTTAGTTAAATCGGTAGTTAGAATAAAGAAACTTTGCACAAACTATCCTTTAGGTGAAGCGGTTGGTTTTAGACCAATCGTGGTGTTGGACCAATCGTACTATTGGGCGAGATGGTTTTAGACCAATTCGCTTTGGACCAATTGGAATTAGACCAATCGTCGTTAGACCAATCGTCCGGGACCGATATATATATATATATATATATATATATATATATATATATATATATCTATATATATATATATATATATATATATGAGAGTAATTTGCTAGTAGCAGCGACATCAAACCGATATTTTTTTTGTGACAGTTGCATGCGGGATTCGAACCCGCTGTACTCGGCCATCCGTAAATTACCTTCCCAGTGCCCTAACCACTAGACCACAGAGGCTATAGAATCCTTGAAACCTGGAACCGAACTGATTCCCGAGGGAAGGAAGATCACTTATTACGGCGATCCGAAATTCCTGTTTTACTCAAGGACCAGCCCACCAGTGATATGGGGTAAGGACCGGGTCGAACCCCTTTCACGCTTATCGCCATTGTAACTATGAGAGTAATTCGCTAGTAGCAGCGACATCAAACCGATAATTTTTTTTTGTGACAGTTGCATGCGGGATTCGAACCCGCTGTACTCGGCCATCCGTAAATTACCTTCCCAGTGCCCTAACCACTAGACCACAGAGGCTATAAAATCCTTGAAACCTGGAACCGAACTGATTCCCGAGGGAAGGAAGATCACTTATTACGGCGATCCGAAATTCCTGAAACTTCGAACTGAAGAAGAAGAAAGAGGAGTTACGGCAGGGGTTGTCTTGAGCGTTCGAAGAATTAATAAGTGTGTTTCCAGCCCCCGGCCTCAAGAAATGTGGTCCATCGGGAGACTGCAATGCCAGAAGGAGTTCCCGGGTTTCCGACCGTAATTCCGGAGGACAGGAATGCCAAAAGACGTCCTTATGTGTGGCCTAGCAGCGTAAGGCTAACATACACAAAGGTACATACAAACATAATCATATTCACATGCAGACATACATACATACATATGTTCATGCACATACCAGAAGGCTTAATCCCCCATACAAAGAGGTAGCCTAACCAAGGCGCACACACACACCCTTCACCCATACCAACACCCACCCCACATCCATTTGTATCTTAGCTTTTAGTGGATGAAGTGTCACCTCTACGGACTGCAAACTGCCTGCATGAAAAACAATGCAGCAAGACACAGCACCTTCACACCAGGGCCCGACAGCCGGGGCTGGTTTACCCACACAGCTTCATTTACATGGCAACCCTCCCCCCTCGTCCACAGAAGCAGTCACAGAGCCGTCAAAAAGAAATCTTCCTTGGCCTTTCTCACCCATTCATACCTATCTCTTCCCCTCTCCTTTCCCTGCTCGGCAGACATGCCCCTTGTACCCACGGCCCTATTTCACCCTATCCATCTCATTGTCGGTCTTCCCCTCAAGTCCATTCCATCCACCTCCGCCTTGTACACTCATTTTGTTAGTCTTTCCTCATTCTTTCCATATACCCTAGCCATCTCCGTATTCTTTGGTCAACCCTATCTACCAGCCGTCTTTCCTCCCCCGCTCTCTGCCTCACCTCTTCATTTCTCTCTCTATACATCTTCGGAATCCCCACCACACTCCTTAAATATTTGACCTTAAACACATTTTGATTCTTGTCTAAAAACCCACCATCCCGTTTCCAGTCACTGAGAGACCCCTGTTATGGCAAAGCCCTGTCTTTTTTTTTTTTTTTTTTTTTTTTTAATAGGCCGATGTTGGGTCGCCTCCCCGCCTAGCCAGGACATTCGGAAACCGGTTCGGCAAGCACGCAGTGGGCCCGGGGAATCGAAAACATGGCCACCTGCTTATGAGTTAAAGAACTGTATTTGCTGGACTACCCGACTCATCCTTGAAATCCAAGTCTCTGCCCCATCCAGTGTCGTGGGAACATAAGAACATAAGAATGAAGGAGACTGCAAGAGACCATAAGGCCTACACTAGGCAGCTCTGTATCCATCACCACCTGTCATCCCCATGGTGGGA